>NC_092776.1:14063866-14364800 GCF_047496795.1 Chiloscyllium punctatum | reverse complement strand
CTCCACCAAGGACATGCAGGTCCTTGGACTCCTCCATCGCCAGACCATAGCAAAACGACGGTTGGAGGAAGAGCGCCTCATCTTGCTCCTAGGAACCCTCCAACCACAAGGGATGATCTCAGATTTCTCCAGTTTCCTTGTCTCAGTCCCAACCCTCAAACTCAGCACCACCTTCCTAACCTGCAGTCTTCTTCCTGACCTCTCCACCCCCAGCCCCACTCCGGCCTATCACCCTCACCTTAACCTCCTTCCACCTATCGCATTTCCAACGCCTCTTCCCCAAGTCCCTCCTCCCTACCTTTTATCTTAGCCTGCTGGACACACTTTCCTCATTCCTGAAGAAGGGCTCATGCCCGAAACGTCGATTCTCCTGCTCCTTGGATGCTGCCTGACCTGCTGCGCTTTTCCAGCAACACATTTTCAGCTCTGATCTCCAACATCTGCAGTCCTCACTTTCTCCTTTATTGTGTGAAACCTGGTGTCATTTATTTTGTGTTCTAACTCACAGCTGATGTGCAATATATTTTGAGGGTAAATGTTCATGATCGCATTACTGTGGTAGAGCTGTGACTTGTGGGTATAAAGCTATGAAACTCCATGTTGCCGAGGCTCACTTGAAGCATGGCATGTTGATGGCAACATGCTGCTCTTTATAATCAAATGCTTTAATATCAGCCCAGAGATGGAAATGCCTGTGTAATATACGTACATATCAGGAGCTGCAATCAATGCCGATAAGGAATCAGTTTGGCTCAGTTAGTTGAATCGTTGGCTTACAGAGCAGTGTGGGTTCAATTCCTATCACTGGTTTGAGGTTACCATGAAGGAATCTCATTCTCAACCTTTTTGTCGTGCTTGAGGTCTGGTGGCCCTCAGGTTAAAACACTGCCAGGCACTTCTCTCACTAATGAGAGAGCAGCCCCATGGTCTGGTAAGATTATGGCAACACAACAACAAATGCCTGTTCAATCTCTCAGTGCCACATCGCAATCTTATGTTATGAGAGCTAACATAGATATTGCCTCATCAGGTAGAGATACCCTAGAGAAGGTAAAAACTTCTCAGTGTCAGATTGGCGTGGTCACACAGGGTTTGAGCCAATGATGTGAATGAGGAAAGATGGGTCAAGGAGTGGAGAGTTTTAGAGAGGGATTTTCACACTTTACTAGATAATTGAAAGGTGCTGAAGGAATTGAGACTGGTATTCTTACTAGACCATAATTATAGCAGCCCTGATTTTAGGCTATTAAGTGCTTGCAAATTATCACTGCATCTCTCACACAAATCAGTGTGCACAGACGCAGGTGAATTAGAGGCAGCAGATTCTCATCAATCAACACATAAAATGGGGATGACAGCTTGTGCTAAGACCAAAGAGACTGAATTAGTGAAAAATTCAACAATGTGTGAAGGTTCATTTAACTTTTGCAAGAATGAGGTATATGCATAGTAAGCCTTGCTGTGATAGTGATTGAAGGATCAATATTGATTTATAATGACGTCTGAAAGTGACCCCACTGCTTATGCAGAACCTTGGTTTTTGTGGTGAAGCTCTGGAATGGAAATGAATCCATTACCATGTGATTCAATGGCAAGCTGAGGCTACAATATTATCACCTGATTCCACACAATGATATGGGTGCGTGATGTTATGTTGATGAAATATTTATTCAAGTATCACCCTTTTTTCACTTGTCTAATTTGCATTACAGTCTGTTTGGCTTTATCACTTTAAATAATACACTGATGAGAAATATTCTTAAACTGGACTGACTTGTGGGAAGGTTGCACAAGTTCTGGCATCAACCATGATCGTCCTGTTCACTTCCAATCAACAATTAAAATGACTCAGAAACTGTCACCTAACATTCCAGAGTTCACAATATGAACACACCCAGAAAACAGACTAATTGTGGACTCTTGTTTGTGTTTTATTGAACAGTGACATGTATCAATATTAAAGTGATGCGAATGGTCTCTTGTAGTGCAATTCTTATGTTCATTCCTCTAGAGCAGAAGTTGCAGCTTCAAGTCCCACTTGACATAGAAGTGTGTCAGACCATGTCAAAATAGATGAGATATTCTCACAGTGAAGAGAAGTGTGTTAGGTGATACTATTATTAATAGTATCTAGGACAGCAACACATCAAATATTAAGCGAATGTTGTCAAATCTTTCTGGATGACAAAGTTTTTACTAAATTAGTTGGTAATCATAGATTTACTCGTCAAAACTATAATAAATATATGAAATCATTACATGCAAAGGGTGTTTTCATAAGGTTTGTAAGAATACATTGTGCCTACGTCTCAGAGCAGTCTTTCTGTCCTCAGTGTAATGTTGGACTGAGATATTTGTATTACATTCTTCACTTCTACTTGAAGTATATAATTTGTCATCATGTTTCCATTGCAGAAAATGATGTTTTACCAATATTTATCTTAGGAAAGGCAGCGACATTTTCATTGCTTTTTGACCAAACCTGCACTGCAGGGCCAGATGGTCAAAACTGGGGAGTCAGAGGGACTCCAGAGCAGAGTCTGATAAGGAGTAGGATGATATTTATTCTCATGACAATTGTGGGAGAATTGTCTGAGACGTCCAACAAGGCTTCCCTCCTTTTTGGAGATGCAGGTCACATTTTCCATCTGAGATCTGGGTGTGTAGTTGGGCACTTGGGAGTATTAAAATGTCAAATTTTGGGTTTCTTTGCATGTTATGACCCTCATTAATAGAAACTCTCTCCTCAATAACATGCAGCTTCCTTTTGTATCATAGGATGGATAGAAACTAGTCATTGAGAATTCCCAATATGAAAGGCAGAGTGTGTACTTGGTGTCTGCAGTTCACCGTTTGCTCATCCAGATCTCCATTTTGGACATACTCTAGTTAGTGGCTGCAGCAGCCCTACACATCACCAGGGCACATCTCCAATTCACTTACAGTACATTTTTTCACTCCAATGCAGCCCAGCATTCTATCATTGGAATGCTGCTGCAAGGACGCTAATGTCCAGCTGACCCATTCCACTTTTTGTCTAAAAGGCACCCAAAGATTTTGAAGAGTAATAGCTAGATCTACAATTGTGTTGAATCCCCATCATGCAGAGCATCAATGAAGTTACCATAATCTACAATAGTTCACACCATGGACAGAATTTTACACCTTTCCATGCCAGTTTGAAGACTGGTATGTAACATACAGTGGAAGTTTTCTAGGGAGCAGGGAAATATGTTGGCCTGTTGCAGTCCTTAAGTAATCAATTAAATCCATTTAGGGCTATCATCCATCTCTACACAGATTTCACCAGTGGTGGGAGTTGGGGCATACAGTATGTGAGAGTCCCAGCAAAGGGAGCACTTAACAAGTGGCACAGAAACTAGATTTAAGAACTGTCAACTTCTTAAGGACTATGCAGACATAGAAGATAGCAACTTGAACATTACTGTTAATTTGTAAATAAGCCAGTGTCCACAAGGAGACTCAGCACCTCCCTCCATTCGAGTCAAATAACTTGTTATGTAGCTGGAGGTGCATCACCCTGCAACAAGACCCAAGGTTTCTAAACTCTATGAATACAGCCAAGAATAGAACTGAATTCTGGCTGTTAGTACCCTTTAATATCACACATTAGTCAACAATTTAACCAATCCCAATTGGTTTGAATGCTGTCAGATTGGCCTATGTGCAGGAGGTACTCCTTTGGTGGGGAAGATGCTAGAAATAATTATCCGGCATACATTTCATAGTCGGATGGAAAGAGGTGGGTTGATTATAAAGTACGAATGTCTGAAGGGGAAGGCAAGTTTACCTAACTTGGTGGAATTTTTTGAAGGGCTGACAGAATGAGGATAATGCTGTTGCTGTGGTGCACAGGCTTTCAGGAAGCACTTAATGCAGTGCCTTACACCAATGTTGTACAACACAGACAGAAACAATTAAGTGAATAGTTTCATGTGTGGCTTTGCTGTAAGTCTGCAGAAGTGAGCAGAGTGGGTTCTTTCCTGATTATATGTTTTATTGAGATCTGTCTCTTGATTAAACTTAAAAATATCAGCCATAGTATTAAGTTAGCCTGAAGCAGTGTTTTATAGAGGAATAAGACAGTGCTATTTTCTGGGTCAGAAGATTGGAAGAAGCAAAAATGGCCCTCTGTAGAGTGATATGCTCTTCTTGATGGATGTGGGAGTTTAGGGAGAGTTTACGTGTTGCTGAGGATTATACCTGCAATAAAAACGTTGGTTGTGAATCCTATCAGATCGAATGTATTGGTTGGAGCAACAGTTAGAGACAATGAGGAATTTACAAGACCAAGGGGATGTGATGGAAGGCAGTGATAGGAAGGGGAAAAGTCGTAGATACAGTCATATAGCTGGGTTAACTCTAGGAAAGGTAAGAGAAGTAGGCAGTTAGTGCAGAAGTCATCTGTGGCTATCCCCATTTCAAATAAGCATGTAGTTTTGGAAAATGTAGGGAGAGATGGATTCTCAGGGGAATGTAGAATGAACAGCTAAGTTTCTGGTATTGAGACAATGCAATGAGGGTTATGTCAGGTTCCAAGAGAACGACTGCGTTAGGGGACTGTCTAGTCAGAGGCACAGACAGACGTTTCTGTGGCCAGAGTGAAAAATCAGAATGATGTGTTGTTTCCCTGGTGCCAGGATCAAGGATGTCTCAGAGACGTGCAAAATGTTCACAAAGGGGAGAGGGACCAGCAGGAGATCATTGTACACATTGGAAACAATGACAATCTATGTGCAGATTAAAATCACCCATGATCACAGACATTCCCTGATCACATGCATCTCTAATTTCCCATTTAATGCCTTTCCCAACATCACCACTGCAGTTTTGGGATCTATATATGTCACCCGCTAATGTTTTTTGCCCCTTGGTATTTCTCAACTCAACCCATCCAGACTTCACCTTGTCAGTTCTATTATCTTTTGTCATTATTGTGTTAATTTCGTCTTTAACCAGTAATGCCATTCCACCAGCTTTTCCTTTTTGCCTGTCCTTTCTAAATACTGAATACCCTGGGACATTCAGTTCCCATCCCTGATTACCCTGCAGCCATATCTCCATAATCTCAATTATATATCTCATCTATCTGCAAGATTAGTTCACCCACTTTATTATGAATGCTTTGTGCATTTAGATGCAAAGCTTTTAAGTTTGTTCCACTGGTAAATTTCCCTAATTTTTTATAATTCCTTGGTGCATGAAAATATTCACCTGTTCTGTCCCTTATGTTTATTGTCTGGGAACCATCTGCCACATTGCTAAACTGCACTCTTACCCCCTCATTTAATTTGGGTTTTATAATTCCCCCACCCCCATTTAGTTTAAAGCCCTGTCTACTGCCTGGGTTATGCGATTCACTAGGTCTCTGGTCCCAGCCTGGTTCAGATGAAGACCATCCCATTGAAACAGGTCCCTTCTTCCTCGGTACTGGTGCCAGTATCTCATGAATTCAAATCCATTTCTTCCACACCAATCTTTGAGCCACGCATTTACCTGCTTAATCTTATTAACCCTGTGCCAATTAGCTTGTGACTAAGGTAGTAATCCAGAGATTATGATGTTTTGGTTCTGCTTTAAATTTAGCTACTAGCTTTTCATACTCCCTTAACGGTATCTCTGCCCTAGTTGTATCTGTGTTGTTGGTACCTACGTTGTGCTAATGATAAATGGTTTCACCACTGACTCAATGCCCATTTGGACCGGTGTCAAGCAGGGCTGTGTCATCACCCCAAAGCTGTTCTCAATTTACTTCAACTCACTGTTACCAAGTTCTGCACTGGAGTGGTGCTAACTTACAGAAACAGCAGAAATTATTCAACCTCCACTGTCTTCAAGCCAAAACCAAAACCACCACAACTAATGTCATAAAGGTGCAGTACATGGATGATGCTTGTGTATGTGCAGTCCCATCATCAGCACCTTTACAGTGGCATATCAGAGCATGGCTGTCACCCTGAACATCTGCAAGATGAAGGCCCTTCACCAACCCGGCCCAACATTGTGGAGCAAACTCCTGATCATCAAGGTCCATTGGGATGCCTTAGAGAACACTCGTAACTTTATTGCCTGGTAAGCATCTGCCACATAGTTAATCCGAACTCTTTCCTCCTCCTTTAATTTGGGTTTTCTAATTTCCCCTCTAACTGATCACTTTTCCCTCCTCCCTCCCTCATTTAGTTTAAAGACCTATCTCAGCCCTAGTTTATGATTTGCAAGGTCTCTGGTCCCAGCCAATTCAGGTAAAGACCATTCCATCTGAACCGGTCCTTCTTCGCCAGTACTAGTGCCAGGATCTCATGATTTCAAACCCATTTCTCCCACAACAATCTTCCAGCCACGCACATACCTGCTTAATCTTATTGACTCTGTGCCAGTTAACTCATGGCTGACGTAGTATCCAGAGATTATTACCTTTCTGGTTTTGCTTTCTAATTTAGCTCCTAACTGTTCTTACTCCCTCCACAGAATCTTGGAAATGGCCTGCCAGCCAAAGCAGTTATTGAAGAAGAGATCCAGCACCAGCTCCAGTGTGCTAGTGCAGCTTTTGGCCACCTGAGGGAAAGGGTGTTCGAGGAGAACAACATCAGATTCTACACCAAGCTGAGGTGGCTCCCGCCATCCTATATAGCTCTGAGATGTGGACTGTTTACAGCAGACACCTCAAGGTGCTGGAACAGTCCTACCAATGCTGCCTGACCCTGTGAATCCACAGGAAGGAAGACACGCTTTCCTTTTTTGGTCAGAGTATTGAGTACAGGAGTTGGGAGGTCATGTTGCAGCTGTACAGGACATTGGTTAGGCTACTGTTGGAATATTGCGTGCAATTCTGGTCTCCTTCCTATTGGAAAGGTGTTGCAAAACTTGGAAGGGTTCAGAAAAGATTTACAAGGATGTTGCCAGGGTTGGAGGATTTGAGCTATAGGGAGAGGTTGAATAGGCTGGGGCTGTTTTCCCTGGAGCGTCGGAGGCTGAGGGATGAACTTATAGAGGTTTACAAAATTATGAAGGACATGGATAGGGTAAATAGACAAAGTCTCTTCTCTGAGGTTGGAGAGTCCAGAACTAGAGGGCATAGGTTTAGGGTGAGAGGGGAAAGATATAAAAGAGACCTACACGACAACTTTTTCACACAGAGTGTGGTAAGTGTATGGAATGAGCTGCCAGAGGAAGTGGTGGAGGCTGGTACAAATGCAACATTTAAGAGGCATTTGGATGGGTATATGAATAGTTTGGAGGGATATGGGCCAGGTGCTGGCAGGTGGGACTAGATTGGGTTGGGATATCTGGTTGGCATGGACAAGTTGGACCGAAGGGTCTGTTTCCATGCTGTACATCTCTATGACTCTATGACTCTATGATCAGCATCCTCGACCAAGCCAATAGCCCCAGCATCGAGGGACTGACCCACCCCATGATCAACCGCAGTTGACTAGGCACATTGTCTGCATGGCCAAGCTGAGAGTCCCCAAGCAGGTGCTCGACTCCCAACTCTGAAATGGCAGATGAGCCTCAGGTGGACAGGGGCAGTCTCAAGTGGTGAAGTGTGGCATTCCCACAAACCCCCAGGATTCACTGATCCAAGACCATTCAAAGTGGAGGAAGAGCATCCAGGGAAGTGTCGAGTACCTGGAGAAGACAGTATATTCCTGTTAAGGTGAGAGGAAAGGCTGGTAGGTGTAGGGAATGCTGGATAATTAAAGAAATTGAAGGTTTGATTAAGAAAAAGAAGGAAGCATATGTCAAGTATAGAAAGGATAGATTGAGTGAATCCTTAGAAGAATATAAAGGTAGTAGGAGTATACTTAAGAGGGAAATCAGGAGGGCAAAAATGGGACATAAGAGAGCTTTGGCAAATAGAGTTTCTCATAGAGATGCACAGCACAGAAAAAGACCCTTCGGTCCAACTCGTCCTAAATTAATCTGGTCCCATTTGCCAGCACTTGGCCTATATCCCTCCAAACCCTTCCTATTCATATACCCGTCGGATGCCTTTTAAATGTCGTAATTGTACCAGCCTCCACCACTTGCTCTGAGAATTCATTCCATACATGCACCACTCTATGTGTGAAAAGGTTGCCCCTTAGGTCCTTATTAAATCTTTCCCCTCTAGAAACAGGAGAAGACCACCTAATCTCACAAGCCTGCTCCAGCATTGAATTAAATCATGGTGCATGTGCAAATTGAGTTATGCCACTGATCTACAGCTCAGTCAGCAATAGTCTATTCATCTCAGGCTTGAAAAGGTGAAAGCTTCAATTGTCCTAGAACCCAGAGCCTATAGAAAGAGGCTCCACATTTACATGTTGTGGAACAGCTGTTTCCTGATTTTGGTTTCGAAAGACCCACTTTTAATTTTAATAATGTGCATGGTTGTTTAAAATTTCTCCACAGAGAAATGGCTTCTTCATATCCAACTTATCAAATCATGTTAAATTGACCAGATGAAGGCTCACAGCTTCATAAAGGAATCTTCACTGAAGAATTAACAAATACGTTTAAACGATATAGCATGACATGAAAGTGAGAGGAACCTATACTGAGTCACTGTCATGACTCTCTAGGGCCATATGCTGGAAATTAAGCCCTGCTCTTCCTGAAGTCATACCAAAGGTTAAAAATGCTAAACCCAAAACCTGTTGGTTTTCCAGTGCGAAGAGTGAGTGTTGCAGACTGGCTGCTTCCAAGGTCCAGGCCTATATGCTGAGGGATGCACTAAGTTTGGGGCAGCTGCCACCAAGGCAGAGTGGGGAAAGACCACTGTCTAAGGTTTCTGTCAAAGTACAAAAAGGCTCTGTTCAGTTGTTATCAGATCCTCTCTCTGCATCAAATGTATGTAACTATTGTCCTCCATGAATAGGAAATGCCTTTGGTTTTTGAAACTGCAAGGAAATGTGAAATTCCAATGTTTGTTTCTTTCTTGATATGTAAAGACCACAGAAAATTGCTTTAATATCTCTGTATTTACATAAAGACTTTATACGAATAAAGTATATTTTTGCCATGAAAAAGTTAAAGATGTTAAAGTAACTATACATAATTCCCCACTTTCCCTGATTTCCAACCTAGATTTGTAGAAAGCATAGACCAGGTCTCTGTATGTGTCAAGAATTACTAGTTGTTACAAGTAATCAGAATCTAGCTACAGGCAAACAGTTACAAGTGATAGTAATTTAAATCTACCACTAATACTTTATTTTAGAAACATAGAAACTAGGAGTTTACCATTCACCCCTTCAAGCTGTTCTGCTGGTTCATATGGTCATGACTGATCCTCTATTACTACACTATAAATGTCGGTGGATTTTCTATTTATAGATAACATTAAATATTCCATTCTCAGCTATTTTTAGATGAGTCCATAAGATATATGAGCAGAATTAGGCCATTTGGCCATCAACTGTGCTGCACCATTTGATCATGGCTGATATATTTCTCAACTCCATTCTCCTGCCTTCTCCCTTAATCCTCGATCCATTTACTAATCAAGGATCTATCCAGCTCCATCTTAAATACACTTAATGACTTGATCTCCAAGGCTTCTGTGGCAGTAAGTTTCACAGATTTACCACCATCTGGTTAAAATGATTTCTCCTCCTCTCAGTTCTAAAGTGTCATCCCTTCACCCTCAGGCTGTGCCCCCTGATCGTAGTCTCTTCTACTAGTGAAAACATTGTCTCCACATCCATTCTATCCAGACTTCAGAAATCTGTAAGTTCCAATGAAAACCCTCCTCATCTTTCGAAACTCCATTGAGAACAGACCCTGGGTCCTCAGTGGCTCCTCTTACAACAAACCCTTCATTCCCAGGATCATTCTTGAAAACCTCCTCTGGACTCCCGCCAATGCCAACACATCCTTTCTTAGACATTGGACCCAAAACTGCTCACAAAGTTCCAAATGGTCTGACCAGAGCCTTATGCAGCCTCAGCAGTACATCTCTGCTCTTGTATTCTGGCCCTCTCGAAATGAATGCTAATATGGATCTCTCAAATTTCAAATCTAATGATGATTTTGCTTTTTGTGCACCTTCTTAGCAGCCATAACTTTGTATTCCTAGTTCTGTTCAATAACTCTATGATCTTCAAATGTCATGATTTGCCTTTACTGCATGCAAAACAAAACTTTTCACTGTATCGAGGTACATGTGACAATAATAAATCAAACCAAACACTACAGCTTTTTGGTTGCAACTGTAAGTTGTCATCAATTTTAACTTTTCTAATAACTTTCAGAGTGGCATGGTTGACTCAAGGTGCAGTTAAATATCTTCAGATAATATTCTGTGAATCAGGAATAAATTTATAATGGATTTGACACATCTGGGTGCCAGAAATTTCTCACTCTTCATTTCTCTCAGCATTTGATTTCATTCTTGTTCACTCTAGATTGGGGGAACTACAAACAGACCTTCACTAACATAATCATCTTTTTCTTTCTCTATCATTACACTGCTTAGTTGTTCAGCATCCACACTTTTGCTGTGGCCAATGACAGCAAAGTCCTTGGTTGCAATCAGTAACAACAGATTGCAACCAAGGACTTTGCTGTCATTGGCCACAGGTTGTGGTCATTATGTTCACAGGTGAGTTATGAATTAGGAACTCTGTGTGAAATAGTGAATGATAAATGGGAGAATTCCAAAAGAGAGATAATTAGAGTGCAAGTTTGGTAAATACCCATGAGAAATAAATGCAGGATATCCAAAGCTAGAGTACCCTGGATGATGAAGGATATTGATCAGAAAACAAATGAAAAGGAGGCATATGATGCATACCGGAAATTTAATAGCAATTGAAGAGTATCTCAAATGAAGGAGAGAGGCTAAGGCTGATTTAAGGAAAGCTAAGAGGGAGCATGACGAAAGGATGGCTGCCAGGTTGTATTAAAACAAATAGCAAAATCTTCTTCAAATATACTTATAGTAAAGGATTTGAGAAGGATAGAGTCATACCCATGAGGAACAAGTAGGGTAAGCTGCTCACTGAAACAAATATTATGGCAGAGGTGCTAAATGAGTACTTCTGTTTTTACCAAATCAGAAAATGATGACAATGGTTCACTCAAAAGTGTGGATGCTGAACAACTAAGCAGTGTAATGATAGAGAAAGAAAAAGTGTTAAAAAGGTTGACAGCACGCTAGGTAGAGAAGTCACCACTCATTGTTTTTACCGAGATAAGTCATCACGCCCAGATGGAAGTCATCCTAGATTGCTGACACAGGTATAGGAGCAAATTGGAGAGCTGTTTACAGAAATGTTCTAGGCATCACTGAACATAGGATTAGTCCCAGGCAACTGGAAGATTGCAAATGTGACACTGATATTTAAGAAAAGGGGCTAAGGATAACCTAGGAAACTACAGAGCTGTCAGCTTGACATCAATAGTGGGAAAACTGATGGAGGCCGTATACAGGATAAGGTAAATACACACTAAGAGAAAAATAAGTTAATACCAGTCAACTTGGCTTTGTCAAGGGCAGGAGATATCTGACAAATTTGTTGAGTACTTTGATGAAGTGACACAGGCTGTGAAAGAGGGTAGTACTGTGGATGTTGTACATTTGAACTTTCAGGAGAATCCAAAGGTTTTTACAAATAAATTAAGGACAAAAGGGTAACTAGGAAGAGAAGAGAACCGCTCAAAGATCAGCAAGATAGCCTTTGTGTGGAGCTGCAGGAGATGGGGGAGATACTAAACGAATAGTTTGCATCAGTATTTACTATACAAAAGGACATGGAAGATATAGAATGTAGGGAAATAGATGGTGACATCTTGAAAAATGTCCACATTACAGAGGAGGAAGTGCTGGATGTCTTGAAGCACATAAAAGTGGATAAATCCCCAGGACCTGATCAGGTATACCCTAGAACTCAATGGGAAGGGAGGGAAGTGATTGCTGGGCCTCTTGCTGAGATATTTGTATCATTGATAGTCACAGGTGAGGTTCCGGAAGACTGGAGGTTGACTAATGTGGTGCCACTGTTTAAGAAAGGTGATAAGGACAAGCCAGGGAACTATAGACCAGTGAGCCTGATGTAGGTGGTTGGCAAGTTGTTGGAGGGAATCCTGAGGGACAGGATGTACATGTATTTGGAAAGGCAAGGACTGATTAGGGATAGTCAACATGGCTTTGAGCGTGGGAAATCATGTCTAACAAACTTGATTGCATATGTTGAAGAAGTAACAAAGAGGATTGATGAGGGCAGAGCGGTAGACGTGATCTTTATGGACTTCAGTAAGGCGTTCAACAAGCTTCCCCATGGGAAACTGATTAGCAAGGTTAGATCTCATGGAATACAAGAAGAACTAGCCATTTGGATACAGAACTGGCTCAAATGTATAACTCAGAGGGTCGTGGTGGAGGGTTGTTTTTCAGACTGGAGGCCTGTGACCAGTGGAGTGCCACAAGGATTGTGCTGGGTCCACTACTTTCCGTCATTTATATAAATGATTTGGAGTGAGCATAAGAGGTATAGTTAGTAAGTTTGCAGATGACACCAAAATTGGAGGTGTAGTGAACAGTGAAGCAGGTTACCTCAGATTACAACAGGATCTTGATCAGATGGGCCAATGGGCTGAGGCAGATGGAATTTAATTTAGATAAATGCAAAGTGCTGCATTTTGGGAAAGCAAATCTTAGCAGGACTTATACACTTAATGGTAAGGTCCTAGGGAGGGTAGCTGAACATGTTGTGGAAGAATCACTCAACATTCTGTAAAAAATTATCAGGAGATGCAGAAAACCCTTTGCGAAATTAAACTTTAATTTTTTTTAGATTCCCTACAGTATGGAAACAGGCCATTCGGCCCAACAAGTCCACACCAACCCTCTGAAGAGTAACCCACCCAGACTGATTCCCTACATTTACCCCTAAAGCTGCAGGCAATTTAGCATGACCAATTCACCTGACCTGCACATCCTTGGACTGTGGGAGGAAACCGATGCAGACACGAGGAGAATGTGCAAACTCCATATAGACAGCTGTTCAGGGCTAGATTTGAGCCCAGGTCCACCATGCCACCCCTTTGGTCTTGTAAAATCAAAGCTGAGACAGCCAGAAAATGTCTTCCCTGTCTGCCCACGAGACCTTTGTTTCTCTATGGTTTATACAGTCTTGGGTTCCTGCGCTTATCTGATAGCATTCGCATACCCAGTCATACTGGCTTGCTTTGTCTTCCTAACCTAATCATCTTCTGCCACACTCATTCAATACATTACAATTAACCTATCACATTACAACACCATCGTTCACCAGTGATTTAACTAGCCTATCACAGTGCACTACCATTATCTGTTACTGGCATTCTATAATATGATCCTATCCATGCATTACAACACTAAGTTAGTTATTTAACTGCCAAGTTAGCTTCCATAAACAAAGAGACCTTGGAGTGCAGGTTCATAGCTCCTTGAGAGTCACAGATAGATAAGAGAGTGAAGAAGGCATTTGCTATGTTTTCATTTATTGGTCAGAGTAGTGAGTATAGGAGTTGGGAGGTGATGTTGTGGCTGTACAGGACATTGGTTAGGACACTTTTGAAATATTGTGTGCAATTCTGGTTTCCTTCCTATTGGAAGGATGTTGTGAAACTTGAAAAAGTTCAGAAAAGATTTACAAGGATGTTGCCAGGGTTGAAGGATTGAGCTATAGGGAGAAGTTGAATAGGCTGGGGCTGTTTTCCCTGGAGTGTGGGAGGCTGAGGGATGACTTCATAGAGATTTATAAAATCTTGAGGGGCATGGATAGAGTAAATAGACAAAGTCTCTTCCCTGGGGTGGTGGAGTCCAGAACTAGAGGGCATAGGTTTAGGGTGAGGGAGAAAGATATAAAAGAGACTAAGGGGTAACTTTTTCACATAGAGGATGTTACATGTATGGAACGAGCAGCCAAAGGAAGTGGTGATGGCTGGTACAATTGCAACATTTAAAAGGCATCTGGATGGGTATATGTATAGGAAGGATTTACAGGGATATGGGCCGGGTGCTGGCAGGTGGGACTAGATTGGGTTGGGATATCTGGTCGGCATGGACAAGTTGGAACGAAGGGGCTGTTTCCACGCTGTCCATCTCTACGACTCGATGATTTGCCCATCGGGAGAAAGTAATGCGCTGCCACACCAACGTTCCACCCATCCCTTTCCCCCCACCACCACCTGCCCCAAGTGTAACAGAGCCTGTGGTAGCTGCACCAGTCTGTACAGCCACCTCCAGGCTCATCCTGAGAGTGGGACAGAATCATTCGTGTCTGTGATTTTTTGAGCGTTGCCGTTAATGGGTACAATTCCAAACATGTGCCTGTTGTTGCTTCCTATATGGGGCTGGTCAGTTTCATATTCATCATGAATTCATGACTTGCTCTGACACGCAATATAGGAGGGACTGCACAGAGGGATATAAAATATCACTTCCAGCAGCTCGGGAAAGCAGAGGTGCAGGGATGTGTGTCAATAATTTCAAACCATGTTCGAAGTTGAGGACTGGCACGACACCAGCTCGGCAAAAGTTGGAAATGAGAGATTTTACCTCAGGAAACATGTACGTTTGTCAGAAAATGCTGATTATCAGGTTTCACTCCAACCCACAAAACTCGTCCATGTCACCGACAAAAACGGAGCAAAAAATATTGTCACTACAAGAGCCTTCAGGTGTAAAACTCCAAAGAAAATTGGAGACCGGTTGACTGCGTATTTCTCATGGTGGAGTTTTGAAATGGACGAGAATCAGATAGAGAGAGAGAAACAGAACTATCTACAGATGCAGCAGTGTTCTGAGGAGGGCTGTTTCAATACTGTACCTTTCCTGCTGGAATCCCGATACGGAAATTTCAAGTTCACCTTTGGGCGGCACGGTGGTGCAGTGGTTAGCACTGCTGCCTCACAGCGCCAGAGACCCGGGTTCAATTCCTGCCTCAGGAGTTTGCACATTCTCCCCCTGTCTGCGTGGGTTTGCTCCGGTTTCCTCCCACAATCCAAAAAATGTGCAGGTCAGGTGAATTGGCCATGCTAAATTGCCTGTGGTGTTAGGTGAAGGGGTAAATGTAGGGGAATAGGTCTGGGTGGGTTGCTCTTCGGAGGGTTGGTGTGGACTTGTTGCCCGAAGGGCCCGTTTCCACACTGTAAGTAATCTAATCCTGACCCTAATGGAAGCGTATCAGAGCTCGGTGTGTGCTGGAGAGCAACCAGAGTGCTGGGCACATTCCGTTACAAGCTGGAGGTCAGGCACGCTGGGGTCATCTGTCCTTCAGATGTAAGTTTATCCCGGGAGTGTCCTGCCATTCCCACCGATGCTCATTCCAATGATACAGTTGTTTCTTTTAACGGCCAGACGTGGACTTGGAGACCTCATTCACATAAGATGTTAGCTGATGGGATCTTCTGCAAGTGGGATCATGTGGGCCTTGCTTTCTATCTGCCGGAGAATGGCAGAACCATGCCGTTTAAGATGCCTGAAATCGGGCTACCTCTTACATATTGTAAAATCAGTGCAATAAATCTCAACGGTACTAACCTGACAGAGGATGAATTCAACCACGAGCAGAAGCACTTACTCAAGGTAATGCAACGTGGACCGGATGAAGGACAATAAAAACAGAAAATCACAAACTTGAAGTTATCACCAAATTGGGACAGACCCTAGATTCCAATCATTGTTCATTCAGCATTAATTTCCAAAATTTATTCAAATAAAAACGCATTTGAACTTTCAATCTTGCTCTTCACACACTTACCATTGTAAGATTTTGACAGCAGTCATTCAAAGGACAGGGTCGGTGTGTGGATTGAGTGCATGGTGTCTCAGTGGTTAGCTGCCTCACAGCTCCAGGGTGCTGGGCTCGATTCCAGCCTCGGGCATTGTCTGTTTGCACATTCTCCCCGTGTCTGCGTGGGTTTCCTTCCCGCAGGTGAATTGGCCATGCTAAATTGCCCTTAGTGTTAGGTGCATTAGTCAGAAGGAAATAGGTCTGAATGGGTTACTCTTCAGAGGGTCAGTGTGGGCTTGGTGGGCTGAAGGGCCTGTTTCCAACTGTAGATAATCTAATCTATGTGGAAATATCAGTGGAATGGGGACCTGATGGAGGAGAACTTTTCCAATCTTAACTGGAGGACGTCTGTCAACATTCTGCAGACATTCATTTGAATAATTCCATCTCTGATATATTTTATCCAGAGAGATATAAGAATGCTCTTGTGTGATTGCGATACTGAGTTATGAAGTATTAACATGAAAGATTCTTCACCTTTCTCTTATGAGCTATTAATAATCATGATAACTTTATTGTGTTACTGTGTGAAACAGGTAGAGAGAGTTTGAGATACTATTTGGTCAATGATGCATGATGTACTGGAATATCTCCAGGGGGTATGATATTAATTTAGTCCTTTCTGGGTTTTGTTGTCGAGGTGAAGGATATTAACCTTAGGTTGGATACAATGAGTTGAGCCTCAGAACAGAAATGATCTAACTAATGATGGGACAAAACTCCAGTGACAATCAATTGGAAAAGGAGATGGAGTTTGGGATTCTCCTCAAAGGTGCTCAGTGGAGACACGTTTACACCAGCCAAGATGTGTCAGACAGTCCCTTCATCAGAAGGTGGAGACAATTTGTATTTATTAATATGATTCAAGTGTATTGATTTGTACTGTACCACTAAATACAATTAATACTGACTACAAGTTGTTTCTTTCATTGTGTCTTTCACTGTATTCGTTAATGGTCAAACTGCCTGGACTTACTGTTCACTCCTTGAATGATCCAGTGTGTGGAAAAAATCAAAAATGGGGACAGAAAAGCAGAACAGCTAAGCACAAACACACGTCAGCACTAACCATAGCTCAGTGAAAAACACTGGAAGATCTAAACTACATTCAACTAGTGTTCCAAGAGGCGAGAGTGTAGCACTGGAAAAGCACAGCAGGTCAGGCAGCATCTGAGGAACAGGAGAGTCAAAGTTTCGGGCAAGAGCTCTTCATTCAGTCCTAATAGCTTTTGCCGAAAGCCTTTTTCAGCTTTCTTTCTACCCTCTTCAACTTCTCTACCTTTCATGCTGATTCCTCTTCCCTCTTATTAGATTCGTCAGCCAAAAATGATTTTCTCTTTGTCCTGGGACACCTGCTAATTGCTTTAAGCGATAACAATTAAACATGCTGTTTGAGGGAAATAGTTTCTCGGTCCTCTGCGTCCATTTGTCGACAAATGTTACAGAATCAGGCCCGTGGTGGATGCACATGTATATCAAAGATGTTCCCTTTTGAGGGTGCACCTCATGAGATACGTCACTCCCCACTTTGTTGACAACTGTCGCTCACACATACACACACACACACACACACACACACACACACACATACACACAATCACATTCATGCAATGATTCAAACTGAACATTCTTTACTTTCATGTTAAAATTTACTATAGGCCAACTTTTGTACTGGGGACTCTAACCTTTTTTTTAGGGGGTTCTAACTCGTTTTTGTCTGAGGGCCTTCTATCCTCTTTTTACTTCTAATTACTTCAACACTTTGGAAATAAACTAATTTCAGACACACACACACAAACACAGACAGACAGACACATTCCTGTATTATTGTCACTACTGACTGGCTTACCTCACACTCAGACACAGATCACAAACCCCATTCCTCACCTGTAAGTAAACCAAAGGGATACAGTCTCTACCTTCAATATGCCACAGCTGGTTCGTTTACCGGTGAGGCACAACATCTAGGCCAGTGCCTCAAGCCAGACGGTTAGCCATGTTGGTGGAATCTCCAAGAATTGTTGAAATGATCAGCCAGACAAGTATACACTTAACAAAGCTTCATTTGTTTCTTGCATTCAAAGAGAATCAACCAGCAAAGTCACAGAACCCTAGCCTGATGAGTCTCCCCTTCGGCAATTACAATCACACCTCTCTGCGCGAATTGGCGCTCCTCTTTTATGCGTTTCAAGACAACCAGCACTTCCTCCTCTGTAACATGGACATTTTTCAAGATATCTTCCATGTCCTCTTCCATAGTAAATACTGATGCAAAATACTTGTTTAGTATCTCCCCTATCTCCTCCAACTCCACACAAAGGCTACCTTGCTGATCTTTGAGGGGCCCTATTCTCTTCCTAGTTACCCTTTTGTCTTTGATTTATTTGTAAAAGCCCTTTGGATTCCCCTACAACATCCACAGTACTACCTTCATTCACAGCCTGTGTCACCTCATCAAAGTACTCAATCAAATTTGTCAGATATCTCCTGCCCTTGACAAAGCCAAGTTGACTGGTATTAACTTATTTTTCTCTTAGTGTGTATTTACCTTATCCTGTATACGGCCTCCATCAGTTTTCCCACTGCTGATGTCAAGCTGACAGCTCTGTAGTTTCCTAGGTTATCCTTAGCCCCTTTTCTTAAATATAGTGTCACATTTGCAATCTTCCAGTTGCCTGGGACTAATCCTATGTTCAGTGATGCCTAGAACATTTCTGTAAACAGCTCTCCAATTTGCTCCTATATCCGTGTCAGCAATCTAGGATGAATTCCATCTGGGTGTGGTGACTTCTCTACCTACCGTGCTGTCAACCTTTTTAACACTTTTTCTTTCTCTATCATTACACTGCTTAGTTGTCCAACATCCACACTTTTGAGTGAACCATTGTCATCATTTTCTGATTTGGTAAAAACAGAAGTACTCATTTAGCACCTCTGCCATAATATTTGTTTCAGTGAGCAGCTTACCCTGCTTGTTCCTCATGGGTATGACTCTATCTTTCTCAAATCCTTTACTATAAGTATGTTTGAAGAAGATTTTGCTATTTGTTTTAATACAACCTGGCAGCCATCCTTTCGTCATGCTCTCTCTTAGCTTTCCTTAAATCAGCCTTAGCCTCTCTCCTTCATTTGAGATACTCTTCCTGATTTCAGTTGTTATTAAATTTCTGATATGCATCATATGCCTCCTTTTCATTTGTTTTCTGATGGACTATAACCTGGTGTTGTGTGATTGTCAACTTTAAAGAAGTAAGTGCTAGATGCATATTATGTCAAACATTTAATGCGGGGAAAACTCCGAGTGTCAAACCTGCTTCACAGCCCCAACCATGGTTCCCCTTTGTGCATAAGTAAATGAACCTCCACAGTATGAATGAAACCCTATTGAATTATTAATGGCCTTAACAGAGTCTCTTAAAGCCTTCTATTCGCAGGTAGTTGAAGCTCAAAGGGAAGCCACTGAGGAAAACTGCCACATGCACCGGCAGAGGAGGTGACGTGTTTGTGAAATCGTTCCACTGAAAGACCTGTTTGGAACCAGGTAAGAAAGGCCGTACCAAGTATTGTTGGTGACCCACACTCACAATGAAGATAGAAGGAAAGCCAAGTGGATCCCCGCATCACACGTCAGCACAGATCCCAACCCGTGAAAGTCAGTCAAGGCAAAGAACACCTAAAGACTTTTATACTGTGAATGTTTAATCATTGTAACACTGTTAAAATGCTTGTGAAGTTGCTGTCTGCTTTTATCATGATGTTACAGTGCCAGGTTGATCTGGGCCAAGTGTCTGGGCCAGATCAGCTTTACGAACTTGTAAGAACTGCTTGGAACATCTGGTTACAACTGACCTATTCCTATGCTGAAGCCTACAACATAATTGGCTGCTGGGTCAGTTTGCAGGTCTCCTGGCATGCTGGGTGTTTGATGTGTACCCCATCCCGTTGAATGCGAGTGAGATACAATCTTCTTTTCATTTTGATAATATCATTCAGGGAGAAGGAGGAGTGGGGCAGTCTACCCTGAACTATTTAACTATTTATTAATTACATAATAGGGTAATCTGATTAATGGCTATGCTTTAAACCCAAACCATTTGTTTTCATCCCCCATTTGTGCAGAAGACAGACATACAAACTAACACAGTTGAGGGATAGACAAAAGAACAAAACTGGCCACTTCAATTACTTAAATTGATTTCATGATGCGTTAGTTTCACAGGCATAGCTGTGGACTCCTTGGTTGCTTTTCTGGAACTGCCAATTATAATCAACCTGGGGAGTGCATTGTGTTTGAAAAGAAAGCTGGAGTTGGCTATTAATGAGGTCAGTACCTTGGAATTGGTTCTGGCAAGTCTGGAAGACACTATGTTCATGTTAACTGAGAAGATTGCTTCTCTGGAACTGCTGATTACAACCATCTTCTCTGTTCACTCAGATATAGGTGGTAATATTTCTAACTCAGCTTTCTACTCTTTGGGCTTCTGGAAGCTGATGTGGGAGATCAGGCAAGGAGCTTTCAAACCTTCATGTTGTCTCAACAGCAGCCAAAAACAACCTCCTCAGAAAATATAGTTGGAAAAAAAAAGACTTCAATTCCGTTTTCCACCCTGATGGAGTAGTTACATCTTTCTGAAGCCTCAGTTACCATTCATCAACTGCCCAGTGGTTGAACCTACGGTCTCATCCAGACTTGCCAGATCCAATTCCCAGGTACTGACATTGCTAACAGTCAACTTCCGCTATCTGTTTGAACATAATATTCTTTGTGTGGTCTCTGTGCCTGTTGGAAACCCTTTCAACAGAAATCAGCCTACAAAACTGTCAATCTGCATTAATGGGTGCATTACCATCTCAATGAGACCACTTGCCAACAAATCAACTATTTTCTCTTTTGCTTTATAAAAGTTGGTTTTGCCTTTGTTTTGATCTTCTTGCAAAATGTTTTGACGAGTGCAAGATAAAAAGCTTTGACAAAATGTTTCTTTTTCAGCAATGCTATAGGAAGATATTCAGTCAATGCAATCAGAATCGCAAGAACTGCAACAGCTTCATAAATTGGAAGCTTTTTCTGATGATTGGTAATGAGAGGACATAGATTTAAGAGAATTGCTGATGATTTGGACCAGTGAGATAATATCTTTAAGGGGTAAAATTTACTCTGATGGAGGCTAAAGAGTAGGATATTCAGATTAAATAAATTTATCCTTCAAATTAGGGAGCAGATGAAAACCGCTGGGGCTATTTTTCGTGGAGGGTTGGCGGGCAGAGGGGTTACTATGTAGAGGTTTTTTAAATCGTGAGGGGCATGGATAGGGTGAATAGCCAAGGCCTTTTTCCCACAGTGGGGGAACTGGAGGACATAGGTTTATGGTGAGAGGGATTAGACCTAAAAGGGACCTCTAAGGCAATCTTTTCACACAAAGGCTGATGTGTGTATGGAATGAGTTGCTAGAGGAAATGGTGGAGGCTGTAATTGCTCAGCATATTTTAATGTATATAATGTGTTCCTTTTCTTTTGTCTGGCACGAAACTTGGAAGGGAAACAGGAAACTTAATCCCTCCTCTTTTCAAGTCTCAGCCAAATTGCTGCAGTATTTACAATAAATGCTGATTATTGTCAGATTAATTAATTTTTGAGTATTGTTGATTTCTTTTGTTCTCACAGATCCCTACTAATTAAATTCTGACACGACACAAATGGCAGAACATGATATTGGTATAATCCATCAGGTGTGACAAATGTAGAAATTTCTTTAGGTCCTGTCAGCAGTACTAGAGTCAGTCATAGAGATGCACAGCAAGGAAATAGACCCTTTGGTTCAATTCGTCCATGTTGACCAGATAACCCAACCCAATCTAGTCCCACCTGCCCGCACCCGGCCCATAACCCTCCAAAACCTTCCTATTCATATACCCATCCAAATGACTTTTAAATGTTGCAATTGTACCAGCCTCCACCACTTCCTCTGGCAGCTCATTCCATACATGTACCACCCTCTGCGTGAAAAAGTTGCCCCTTAGGTCTCTTTTATATCTTTCCCCTCTCACCCTAAACCTATGCCTTCTAGTTCTGGACTCCCCCACCACAGGGAAAAGACTTTGTCTATTGACCTTGTCCATACCCCTCATAATTTTTATAAACCTCTATAAGTCATCCTTCAGCCTTCAACGCTCCAGGGAAAACAGCCCCAATCTATTCAATCTCTCCCAATAGCTCAAATCCTCCAACCCTGGCAACATGCTTGTATATCTTTTCTGAAACCTTTCAAGTTTCACAGCATCCTTCCAATTGGAAGGAGACCAGAATTGCATGCAATATCCCAGCAGTGGCCAAACCAATGTCCTGTACAGTCGCAACATGACCTCCAAACTCTGTATTCAATACTCTGACCAATAAAGGAAAGCATACCAAACTATCCTATCTACCTGTGACTCAATAGACAATAGACAATAGACAATAGGTGCAGGAGTAGGCCTTTCTGCCCTTCGAGCCTGCACCACTTTTCAATATGATCATGGCTGATCATCCTTAATGAGTATCCTGTTCCTGCCTTATCTCCATAACCCTCGATTCCACAATCCTTGAGAGCTCTATCCAACTCTTTCTTAAATGAATCCAGAGACTGGGCCTCCACTGCCCTCTGGGGCAGAGCATTCCACACAGTCACCACTCTCTGGGTGAAGAGGTTTCTCCTCATCTCTGTCCTAAATGGTCTACCCCGTATTTTTAAGCTGTGTCCTCTGGTTCGGCACTCACCCATCAGCGGAAACATGTTTCCTGCCTCCTGAGGGTCCAATCCTTTAATAATCTTAGATGTCTCAATCAGATCCCCTCTCAGTCTTCTAAACTCAAGGGTATACAAGCCCAGACGCTCCAGTCTTTCAGTGTAAGGTAATCCCGCCATTCCAGGAATTGACCTCGTGAACCTCCGCTGCACTTCCTCAATAGCCAGAATGTCTTTCCTCAAATTTGGAGACCAGAACTGCACACAGTACTCCAGGTGTGGTCTCACCAGGACCCTGTACAGCTGCAGAAGAACCTCTTTGCTTCTATACTCAATCCCTCTTGTTATGAAGGCCAGCATGCTATTAGCCTTCTTCACTACCTGCTGTACCTGCATACTTACCTTCATTGACTGGTGTACAAGAACACCCAGATCTCTCTGCACTGCCCCTTTACCTAAATTGATTCCATTTAGGTAGTAATCTGCCTTCCTATTCTTGCCACCAAAGTGGATAATCATACATTTATCCACATTAAACTGCATCTGCTATGCATCTGACCACTCACCTAACTTGTCCAGGTCACCCTGTAGTCTCCTAACATCCTCATCACATTTCACCCTACCACCTAGCTTTGTATCATCAGCAAATTTGCTAATTTTATTGTTAATACCATCTTCTATATCATTAACATATATTGTAAAAAGCTGCGGTCCCAGCTCTGATCCCTGTGGTACCCCACTGGTCACTGCCTGCCATTCCGAAATTGAGCTGTTTATCACTACTCTTTGTTTCCTGTCAGCCAACCAACTTTCAATCCAAGTTAGTACTTTGCCCCCAATACCATGCACCCTAATTTTGCTCACTAACCTCCTATGTGGGACTTTATCAAAAGCTTTCTGAAAGTCCAGGTACACTACATCTACTGGATCTCCCTCGTCCATCTTCAGAGTTACATCCTCAAAAAATTCCAGAAGATTAGTCAAGCATGATTTCCTCTTCATAAATCCATGCTGACTCTGACCTATCCTATTACTACTATCAAGATGTGTCGTAATTTCATCCTTTATAATAGACTCCAGCATCTTTCCGACCACTGAGGTCAGACTAACTGATCTATAATTTCCTGTTTTCTCTCTTCCCCCCTTTCTTAAAAGGTGGTACAACATTAGACACTCTCCAATTCGCAGGACTCCACTTTCAAGGAGCTATGAACCTGCACTCCAAGGTCTCTTTGTTCAGCAAAACTCCCGAGGACCTTACCATTAAGTGTATAAGTCCTGCTAAGATTTGCTTTCCCAAAATGCAGCACCTCACATTTATCTAAATTAAACTCCATCTGCCACTTCTCTGCCCATTGGCCCATCTGATCAAGATCCCGTTGTAATCTGAGGTAACCTTCTTCGCTGTCCACTACACCTCCAATTTTGGTGTCATCTGCAAACTTACTCACTATACCTCTTATGCTCACATCTAAATCATTTATATCAATGACATAGTGAACCCAGCACCGATCCTTGTGGCACTCCACTGGTCACAGGCTTCCAGTCTGAAAAACAACCCTCCATCACCACTCTCTGTCTTCAATCTTTGAGCCAGTTCTGTATCCAAATGGCTAGTTATCCCTGTATTCCATGAGATCTAACCTTGCTAATCAGTCTCTCATGGGGAACTTTGTTGTATGCTCAACTGAAGTCCACATAGATCATATCTACTGCTCTGCCCTCATCAATCCTCTTAGTTACTTCTTTAAAAAACTCAATTAAGTTTGTGAGACATGTTTTCCCATGCACAAAGCCATATTGACTATCCTTAATCAGTCCTTGCCTTTCCAAATACATGTACATCCTGTCCCTAAGGATTCCCTCCAACAACTTGCCCACCATTAACGTCAGGCTCACTGGTCTATAGTTTCCTGGCTTGTCTTTATCACCCTTCTTAAACAGTGGCACCGCATTAGTCAACCTCCAGTCTTCCGGTACCTCACCTGTGACTAGGGATGATACAAATATCACAACAATAGGCCCAGCAATCACTTCACTAGCTTCCCACAGAGTTCTAGGGTACACTCGATCAGGTCCAGGGGATTTATCCACTTTTATGTGTTTCAAGACATCCAGCACTTCATCCTCTGTAATAAGGACATTTTTCACCATCTATTTCCCTATATTCTATCTTCCATGTCCTTTTCCACAGTAAACACTGATGCAAAATACTCATTTTGAATCTCTCCCATCTCCTGCAGTCCCACACAAAGGCCACCTTGCTGATCTTTGCCCTGTTGTCTCCCTTGTTACCCTTTTGTCCTTAATGCATTTGTAAAAATCCTTTGGACTCTCCTTAATTCTATTTGGAAAAGCTATCTCAATTCCCCTTTTTGCCCTCCTTGATTTCCCTCTTAAGTATGCTCCTACTGCCTTTATACTCTTCTAAGGATTCATTCAATCTATCTTGTCTACACCTGACATATGTTTCCTTCTTTTTCTTAACCAAACCCTCAACTTCTTTAGTCATCCAGCATTCCCTACACCTACCAGCTTTTCCTTTCAGCCGAACAGGAATATACTTTCTCTGGACTCTCATGATCTCATTTCCAATACTTCCCATTTTCCAGCCGTCCCTTTATTTGTGATCATCTGCCCCAATCAGCTTTTCAATGTTCTTGCCTAATGCTGTCAAAATTAGCCTTCCTCCCTGGTCTATCCTTTTCCATCACTATTTTAAAACTAATAGAATTATGGTCACTGGGCCCAAAGTGCTCCCTCACTGACACCTTAGACACCTGCCCTGCCTCATTTCCCAAGAGTAGGTCAAGCTTTGCACCTTCTCTAGTAGGTACATCCACATATTGAACCAGAGGATTTTCTTATGCACACTTAACAATTTCCTTTCCATCTGAACCCTTAACACTATGGCAATCCCAGTCTATGTTTGGAAAGTTAAAATCCCCTACCATAACCACCCTATTATTAAGACAAAGAACAAAGAAAGTTTACAGCCCAGGAACAGGCCCTTCGGCCCTTCAAGCCTGAGCCGATCCAAATGTACTGTCTAAACCGGTTGGTCAATTCCTAAGCATTTGTATCCCTCTGTTCCCCACTACTCGTGCATCTGTCCAGACGCATCTTAAATGAATCTACCGTGCCTGCCTCTACCACCGCTGCTGGCAACACGTTCCAAACGCCCACCACCCTCTGTGTGAAGTACTTGCCACGTGTGTCCCCCTTAAACATTCCACCTCTCACCTTGAAAGCGTGACCTCTTATTATTGAATCCCTCACCCTGGGAAAAAGCTTGTCTCTACCCACCCTGTCTATACCCTTCATGATTTTGTAAACCTCAATCAGGTCCCCCCTCAATCTCCTTTTTTCTAATGAAAATAGAGCTAACCTACTCAACCTCTCTTCATTGTTATCACCTTCCATACCAGGCAACATCCTTGCAAACCTTCTCTGCACCCTCATGAAAGCGTCCTTATCCTTTTTGTAATGTGGCGACCAGAACTGTACACAATTCTTACAGATATCTGTTTCTCAATTTCCCTCTGACTATTAGAGGATCTATAATACAATCCCAATAAGGTGATTATCCCTTTCTCATTTCTCAGTTCAACCCAAATAATTTCCCTGGATGTATTTCCCTTATAATGCTATCCCTTATCAAAAATACCATTCCCCCCTCTCTTGCCTCCCTTTCTATCCTTCCTGAAGCATTTGTATCCTGGAACATTAAGCTGCCAGTCCTGCCCATCCCTGAGCCATGTTTCTATAATTGCTATGATATCCCAGTCTCATGTTCCTGACCATGTCCTGAGTTCATCTGCCTTCCCTGTTAGGCCTCTTGCATTGATATAAATGCAGTTTAATTGATCAATCCTACCTTGTTCTCTGCTTTGTCCCTGCCTGTCTGAAATGTTTGACTTGCTTCTTTTCCCAACTGTATCAGTCTCAGATTGAAATCTTTCCTCAATATCTACCTTGGTCCCAACATCCCCCCACCTCCCCCCCACCTTAATAGTTTAAATGCTCCTGAGCAGCTCTAGCAAATCTCCCTGCCAGTATATTAGTCCCCCTTCAATTCAGGTGCAATCCGTCCTTCTTGAAAAGGTCACTTCTCCCCCAAAAGAGATTCCAATGTTGCTAATATCTTTTTAACAAATCAATTTTAGATAAGAATGATGCACCACCAAGGTGATCCTTTAGTCTGGGAATAAGGTATGAATGTGTCCTTGTGACTGCATTCACTTCCCTATAGTCTATATATCATGAAATTATGTGTACAAATTATTATAAAATCAGGAATTAACACTACAGGAGAACTCTAAATGCTCTGACTTGATTCATTCTCCAATATGAATTGAATTTCCTTTGCTACCTTGGCCTACTTCTCTGAGTTTAACCAACATGGATATTGTTTCATTGTGTCTGAATTACCAACAACCATGTCATTTTTAAAAGTTTGTTGCATTTAAATGTATTTTGGCAAACCTCTTTGTATTTTCTGAACAATCTCACCATATCTCTCTATTGATCTTTCTCCAGATACACCAATACAGAGTCTGAATTTTTCATTATCTCTGAATTTGTTCATCTAAGAAGAGGAAGATTCTCCTTGAGAATTGACCAATTCTTTTTGGCTATCATCCTTCTTTCTCATATCCTTCTCAACTACGATCATTAGAGTTCCACACCGTGGAAACAGACCCTTCGGTCCAACCAGTCCATGCTGACCATAATCCCAAACTAAACTAGCCCCCCTTGCGTCTTCTTGGTCCATATCCCTCCAAATCTTTCCTCTTTATGTATTTATCCAAATGTCGTTTAAATGTTGCAACTGTACCTGCATCCGCCACTTCCTCTGGAAGTTCATTCCACAAACGAATCGCTCCCTGTGTAAAAAAAGTTGCTCCTCATGTATTTTTTAAATATTCCCCCTCTCACCTTAAAAATATGCCCCCAGTCTTGAAACCCCCAATCCATAGGAAAAAGATACTTGCTATTCACCTTATCTTCACCCCTCGTGATTTTATAAACCTAAAAAAGGTCACCCTTCAACCTCCTACACTCCAGTGAAAAAAGACCCGGCTTATCCAGCCTCTCCTTATAAATCAAACCCTCAATTCCTGGCAACATCCTGGCAAATCTTTTCTGAACCCTCTCCAGCTTAACAATACTTGACATTACTTGATGCCTCTGTAGATTTTTGTCCTCTCTAAGACTATACAATCTTAACATGTTCACATGACACAAACTATTCTTTTTCCTATGATCAGGAGTATGAACTAAATATGTGACCTGACTAGTGTTTTAAATTGCTTTGTTGGGATCATTGAATTTAACTTTTAGTGGATCACATTGCAAAGGCAACAGAACCAAAACTTCATCCTGATTTATAACTTCTGGATCTTGCTGGTCTAACTGCCCACTCTTTCATGTTGTTTTGGGAAATTGAGGATTTGAGCTACAGGGAGAGGCTGAATATTTTCCCTGGAGCATTGGAGGCTGAGGTGTGATCTTATAGAGGTTTATAAAATTATGAAGGGCATGGATAGGCAAGGTCTTTTCCACAAGGTTTTAACTCCACTTGCTCCTGTTAATCTTTTGAGACATGTGGACATAGACCCCTTTTTAAATTTCTGGACTTGTGAGAGGGGGTATGTCATTAGCTGGCCATCCCTGGTTGTCTTCTTGAGAAGGTGATGGTAAACTGCTTTCTTCAACGACCGCAGTCCCTGTACTGTAGGTAGACCCACAATAACCTTCAAGAGAGAATTCCAGGATGTTAATCCCCAGGATGTTGATAGGGGAGATTCAGTGAATACCAAGCTATGGTCGTTAGATTGTCTCTTAATCAAGGGGGTCATAGCCTGACATTTGTGTGGCATGGTTGTTACATGCCACTTGTCAGCCCAATCCTAGATATTGTCCAGAACTTGCGGCATTTGAACGTTGACTGCTTCAGTATCTGAGGAGTTGTGAATGGTACTGAATATTGTGCAATCATTAGTGAACATCTCCACTTCTGACCTTATGATTGAGGGAAGGTCATTGATGAAGGAACTGAAGATGGTTGGGCCTAGAACACTACCCTGAGGAACTCCTACAAATATGTCCTAGAGCTGAGATGACTGACCTCCAACAACCACAATCAGCTTCCAACCTGCCACATATGACTCCAACCAGTGTAGAGTTTGCTCCCTGATTCATTTCATAACAACAGGTATCATCCAAATAGCTTTAATAATCACTTGCTGTACCTGCGTATTAACTTTGGTGACTGATACAGTAGAATGTCAGATCATTCTTTGGAATTACACAGTTTTTCCATGTTTAACTGTTAAGATGTTAACTTCCCCCGTCCCTGCCTCGAAATATCACGAGCTCCTACTTTGTGCAATGATCTTCTATGTGACACCTTGTCAAATGATTTCTGCAAAACCAAATACAGTACATCAAGGGCTTCTACTTATCCACAGCCCAACTCCTCCTTCAAATAATCCCAATAAATTAGCTGAAAACAAAATCTGTTTCAAAGAACCATGTTGACTGTTTCCACCTAACTTAAGTTTTTCGCAGTGCCCAGTTGCAATATTGTTAGTGTTTGATTTCAGCACCTTCAAGATATCAAGCTAACTGGTCTGTAGTTTCCTGTTTTCCATCTTCCTTCCTTGTTGAACAGTGGAGTAACATTTGCTGCCACTCAGTCTGATGGAACTTTTCCAGAATTGAATGAATTTTAGAAAATTACCACCAACACATCTACTACCTCATTGAGCACTTCTTTAAAACCAGGAAATGAATTCTAATAGGATTGGGGACTTATTAATCCTCAGAGCCATCAGTTTGCTTAGTATGGTTTACAAATAATTATAATTTCATCTGGTCCCTCTCTTCCTTCATCTTCCTGATGCATGGATATTGCTGAGGTGATTTTAATATCCTCTTTAGTGAAGACAGAAGCAAAATACTTATTCATTACATTCACCTAGGTTGTAGAGTCTAATCACCTTGGATCTGTGGTTGTGTATCTATGTGTAGTTTTGTCCAGTGGCTATGATCGATTTTTCAACTAGGACCAATTGTTTGTCTTCAGGAGCATAGAAAGTGCTTGATTTGTACCTGGATGAGTGGCTGGAGCTCTGTGTTTCAACAATACAGCAGAATCATTCACCCTGTCAGGGAGAAAATACCTCTGTCTCTTCCTCTCTATCAGTGAGGAATTAAAAGGAAATCCCCAGCTGCAAGCTATTCTTGGTCAAGTACAGCCTTGATGGCAAGGGCCATCCCTGTCATCTCACCTTGGAGTCCTTGCACATAATTGACAAAGATCTAGTGTACAGTAAAAGTGAAGGCAAATGCAATGTTGGCCTTTATGTCAAAGTGGAGAAAGTGAGGACTGCAGATGCTGGAGATCAGAGCTGAAAATGTGTTGCTGGAAAAGCGCAGCAGGTCAGGCAACATCCAAGGAACAGGAGAATCGACGTTTCGGGCATAAGCCCTTCCTCAGGAATTCCTCAGGATTCTCCTGTTCCTTGGATGCTGCCTGGCCTGCTGCGCTTTTCCAGCAACACATTTTCAGCTCTTTATGTCAAAGTGAATGGAATAGAAAAGTATGGAAGTCTTGCTAAAACTATCCAAGGCATGAGTAAGAGCATACCTGGAAAACTGTGAACAATTTGGGTCCCCTTATCTACAGTAAGTTAAACCTGAGCTACCTGATGAAGGAGCAGTGCTCTGAAAGCTAGTGCTTCCAAATAAACCTGTTGGACTATAACCTGGTGTTGTGGGATTTTTTTACTTTGTCCACCCCAAACCAACACCACCTCCTTCACATCATATCTACGGAAAGGTGTACTGGTGCTGAAGGCAGTCCAGAGAAGATTCAAGAGGCTCACTCCAGGCATGGAGGGATTTTCTTATGAGGAGAGGTTAGTAGATTGAGCGTATTGGAGTTTAGAAGAATCAGACGAGGTCTTATTTGAAACATGAAAGATTCTTAAGGGACTTGAAAGGGTAGATGTGGAGAGGTTATTTCCCCTTGTGGGAGAATCTAAGACCAGAAGGCATAATCTTTGAGTAAGGTGTCACACATATCAGATGGAGATGCAGAGGAATCTCTTCTTTCAGAGAGAAGTGAATCTGTGGAATTCTTTACTCCAGAGGTCTGTCGAGCCCAGCTGGTTAAGTATATTCAAGACTGAAATGGGCAGATTTTTAATCAGTAAGGTAATGGCGCACCCTGCCATACAGTGTGTTTAAATTCTTATATTCAGCAAAAGAACTATGATACAAAGTAATACTCTTTTATTTGACAGAACTAATATTAGAACAATAAAGTATTTTCTAGACTAATGATAAATACTACAAACTATCTTATGTTTTAACTTAACTTTGTATGATCGTATACCACCACACTTGAACTTGGCCAGGCTCCACTTGGTGATGTCATCTGGTCTCCTCCCGAGGGTCTCAGAGCTGGCTTCTGTTTCAGTGATTATTCTTGAGTTACAGCTCTTCAGTTACGAGTCGAGTTACCGCTCCTGAGGGTGGTCTGGCAGCGATTCTTATACTCCAACATCTTTGTGTCCTTTTGGGAGGCTATTGAGTATCTTTGAATAGATCGATCAGGTTTGATCATCCTGATCGATCGGACCCAACCAGGTGTTGCCACACTAATGGCAAGGTGGTCCTTAAGTGTCCATTACTGGAGTATGTATCCTCCTTCAAATAAGAGTGCGAGACGCCTTCTTATCTGGTGTACACCTCAATGTTTCCAACTGTCCCAATGGCGACATTCCATTGACCCATTCAAACCCAATTTCAGGTGTGTATTGTAGGGTCTGCAGCTATCAAATTTGCTTGCAAACTGTGGGCAGCTGCAGAGCATCTAGATTCTGCAAAATATTGATTGATGGAGTCACTTTAGTGAAGGTTGGCTTCCATTTCCCAGCATACTTTACTCCTTGACCACTTTATCAAATTCATCATGAATTTATCATCTTGAGTGGTCTGTTCGAGCACAATCATCCCTCTTGATCCTGAACGTGAAGCGTGATGGATCACACGATAAAAGACCAACCTCTTGTGCGGTGAGTACATGATCGTCAAGCTCAAGTCAAGCATAATACAGAACAACCTCGATTATCTGAACGAGATGGGTGGGGAGTATTTTGTTCGCATAACTGATTGTTCGGATAACTGATCTGATCATAAACAAAGGAAACCATACTGAACATAATTACATTAAAACAAGCATGCTTACAGAGTTTTTATTTCATTTAATCAATAAAATGTGCACAAACACTGGATATTGCTTAAAAATCCATGATATTTTATAAATAAAATAACTTTTTGGCTAGAGTTTGACTGAAGTCTGTGAAATTTTTTGCTGACACTTGCCTCGGTTTTATCCTGGTCCTCAACAGCAGCTAGCATCTTTCTGTTCGGTGTCACCCGACTGTCCAGACTAACCAAGTGTTGTCCCTTCCTCCTCAGTGACCGCTAAGCCCTAAGAGAGAGAGAGAGAGAGAGAGAAGCACAAAATACCAGGGGAACGTGAGAGAGAGGGAAGATTTTTTCGCAGAGTTCAGTTTCCGTCCTCTCATCAATTTTTATTTAGGAGGGAAGTGTTTTTATCGTGTTTCCTCCTGTCAAGTTTTCCTCCTGTTTATTTTCACATGTGCTAACACAGTTTGATTTGTCTTCCCCATCAAAAAAAATGTTACATTAAATTTTCTTGTCAGCTGAAAGATATTGAACTATTTTTTGTTTGGGAAAAAAGAGTTGTCATGGGATAATGGAAAAAAAAAGCAATGGAAACGAAAAGTGCGAGCGCATTTTTTGACTTAACTGTCTGGAGAATGAGCTGAGGAAAAGAGTTGTTGGGTTTGCAAAATGGAGTGAGTTAATTTTGAGAGGGAATCTTGCTGTTACAGCACACAGCTCGGGCTTGCACATATGTTGTTCTTGTTTGTGTACAGTCACAAACTTTTGTCCTCGGGGGCAATAAGTATTGGAGAGCCTTTTTATAAAAAGGGACCTTCAGCTCTTGTTTGGATAATCTGAAATTTGGATAATTGATGTTCGGATAAACAAGGTTGTTCTGTATATACTTCAATCACAATATTGTTACAGATAGCACATGAGAAATAAGCATAGGAACGGGAACCCATATGGAATGTTGAGTTGGGTTTAGCGGCCTGGTAGACTCCAACCTCGGTTTCTATTGGTAAGGGTTATGGTGGTTGAAGCAACGTCACCATGGTGTTGTCAGAAAAACTGAAATGAGGTGGTCATGACAACCCATGAGTAAAAGGCTGGTGAAGGTGAAGATGCCTTGCCTGGAGGACTAAGACAAGGCAGTCAGCACAACTAACAATTTAAAAATAAATAAACTAAATAAATATGGAGAAATGAGCAACTACAAAATGAAAAATGGAAAGAAAAGACACAAATGTTATAAACTGCACTAGAACAACAAAAAAAAATCAACAAATGCCAAAACAAAATTCGTTCCAAAACTAACATAATCAAAGCACAAGAAAAAACTTGAAAATTGTACAAACATTATAAAACTGGGGAATATTTTATACATGGGAGAAATAGCTGAATACAAAAAAAATTATAATGAGACATGGAAAAGTCACAAAAGAACAATTCATAGTAAAAAAAAGTTGAACAAACATTACAGAACATTTTATGCCCAATGGTAATTAAGATTCACTATGGCTAGTCAAATATTTACAATGTTTCAATGAGCTCGGAGAGACCGTAAGTTTGAGTGAGGTCTCCAAACATGTATCCTGGTCTGTTTGGTGACTCGTGGGTGTTGTTCCCGATGATGGTTACGATTCCTGCTGAGGTATATCTTGATTACGTTTGGCGCGGTCATGGTTGTCCTGGAGAGGGATCAAGGTCAGTTCTGTTGTTATCCTCAGTTAATCGCTGAATAGTTTTGAACTAATGAAATACCTATGATGCATAAGCCCTAACCCTCCCTGACATTTTTTTCAAAACAAATAAATAAAATAAGCTTGGGAACCCCTTATGGAATGTTGAGTTGGGTTTACCTGCCTGGTAGGCTCCAACCTCGGTTTCTAATGGTAGGGGTTACAGTGGTTGAAGCAATGTGACCATGGTGTGGTCAGGAAAGACTGAAATGAGGTGGTCATGGGTTAAAGGCAGGTGAAGATGAAGATGCTTTGCCTGGAGGACTAAGACGAGGCAGTCAGCACGACTAACAATTTAACAATAAGTAAAGGTGAAAGGTGATCTCAAGAGACCAATCAGAGGGAAATGGGTCTGGGTGAGTTACTCTTCGGAAGGTCGGTGTGAACTTGTTGGGCCGAAGAGCCTGTTTCCACAGGGAATCCGATCTAATCTAAATCAAAACGAAAGTGAGTGGGCAAGCGAAGAAGTGTAATCCGGTTAATCCCACCAGCGTGCACAGAAATAAGAGCTGGAAGACGTGCAAGGTGCAGGCGTGTTTGGACCATCGTAAACAGTTGCACCTTGCCTTGGGTGGCTGTCAGGAGCTGTTTCATCACCTGGCTTAGTGAATGAGTGCATATATCAAATCGGCACCCAAACAGTCATCAGTGTGATATCAATCCTCTGTCTGTGGGGGTGTGGCCATATTAAATCCTCCCGGTTCCAATATTTCTGCCTGGTCGTTCCCTCTAGTGGTGACGCCTGGAATTACCATTTGACAGTCTGAGTTTGTCTGTTCTTCCATGGTCCGTACTAGCCTTTTTGTAGTGTCACATTTCCCTGGGGCAGGTATGTCACCTGGGGTGTGCATTATAGTGAATCAGGGATGTGCGATCTGCCAGTCTGTCAGGGAGGTTATCGGAGGTTATCGGGGAGTTACGTCATGTCTAGCCTATCGAGCAGTTGTGACATATCCGTGTTGTTAGTCGGTAATGAGTCATTCCAATCTGTTAAGAGAGTCTCCTACTGAGTTACTGCAAGTGTTTGTGGGGTCCATTGGATGTCAAAACTACTGTCGATGGCAGTGATGGAAGTGTATCATTTTCGTCAGGGGATGGTGTTCTGAGGATGTGTCATGTGGTGTCCTTGGTCTTGTAATTTGTTCTAGAACAGTGTCATCCATCAAAAAGTGTGGTTCTAGAAAAGCACAGCCAGTCAGGCAGCATCTGAGGAGCAGGAGAGTCGACGTTTTGAACGTGAGCTCTTCACCAGGTTTAACCTGGTACAAGTCTTCCTCCCATTAGCAAACAGAACCGGTGCAGTTCAATATCGAGTCATGCTGTAGGCTGTTTCTTTAAGCCTGCTTTCAACGTTTGGAGTGTACTTTCTGCCAGACCATTGGATGATGGATGATGGTGTGGAGCTGTCTGAACATGCGGAAAACTTGAATTCTCTGCTGCTAAATGACGTCCTGTTGTACGTGACCAATACTTCTGGGTGACCATATGTTGCAAATGATGCTCACAGCTTTTCAGTCATCATCCCTGAGTTTGCTGAATGAACTCTATGCACGTCCAACTACTTTGAATCGGCATCAGTAATGACCAAGAACATTGAGCCCATGAAAGGGCCTTCATAGTCAATGCGTAAGCAAGTCTAAAGTTTATCTGGCCATTCCCATGAATGTCAGGGGTGTTGTTGCTGATGGTAATTTTTGTCCTTGTTGGCATTTTGGCATTGCCCCACCAACTATGTCAGCACCCAATCCTGGCCACTAGATATAACATCTTGCCAACATATTTGTTTTGGAAACCCCTGGATGACCCTGGTGGAGTTCAGCCCCTATCTGGTGTTGCTCCCCATAATAATATACTGTCCTCTATGGTGGTAATGGGCCAACATATTAGGTGCTTTTTCACTTCCCTAAAGACGAGGTCTTGGTTATGTGACCATTTCCAAGGCTAAACCTTTCTCAATAGCAGATGGAAGGGTACCAAAGGTGGAGGCCAGGTTATGTATGAATTTTCCATAATGCTTCACCACCCCAGGGAAAGACCGAAGCTTTGGTAGAGATGTGGGAGCCGGGGCACCTTTGATCACCCTCACTTTATCTTCCAACAGGTGTAACTTGGTCTTGTCAACTCTGTAACTCAATTAGTCACTTGGGCAGCCTGGAACACACATTTTTCTCTACTAAGGTGTATACCTGCCTAGGAGAGACATTTGAGCACTAATGTTCAAGTTCTCCAAATGCTCTTCATTGGTCTTCCTGGTTATTAGCATGTCATCAAGATAAATCACACTGGGGTAGACCTTGTAAAATGTTCTCAGTCATCCACTGGAAAAGGGCGCAGGCTGATAATATCCCAAATGGCAGTCTTGGATTGACATAAATCCTATGGTTATTAATTGCAGCATACTTCTGAGTCTCTTCATCTAGTCGCAATTGCATGTACACATGACTTATGTCCGGCTTTGTGAAGAACAGCTTTGTGTATAAGTCCTCTGTGGGATGGGATTAGGTATTTATCCAGCTGCGAGAAGTGGTTGACTGTTTGCTTAAACCCCCCCAACAAAGGTGAACCGACCCGTCAGGCTTCACAATCAATACAACCGGTGCTGCCCGTCCTGCAAACCGGGCTGGCTTGATGCTTCCTTCACTTTCCAGCCTCCTGATTTCTGCCTCTACTTTCCCCTATTAGGCAAATGGCACTGGGCAGGCCTTGCAGAATTGCTTCCTGGTCAATGATGTGGAGGTGCTGGTGTTCGACTGAGGTGGACAAAGTTAAAAATCACACAACACCAGGTTATAATCCAACAGGTTTATTTGCAAGTACTAGCTTTGGAGTGCTGCTCCTTCATCAGGTAACTAGTGTGGCAGAATCATAAGACACAGAATTTATAGCAAAAGATCACAGCGTCCTGATATGATATGTTGAACAAACCCAGATTAGATTAGATTCCCTACAGTATGGAAACAGGCCATTTGGCCCAACAAGTCCACGCCCACCCTCCGAACAGTAACCCACCCAGACTCATTTTCCTACCCTATATTTACCCCTGACTAATGTACTATGGGAAACTTAGCATGACCAGTTCACCTGACTATCTTTGGATTGTGGGAGGAAGGTAGAGCACATGAAGGAAACCCACGCAGACACAAGGAGAACGTGCAGACTCCACACAGAGAGTCGCCCGAGGCTGGAATCAAACCCAGGCCCCTGGCACTGTGAGGCAGCAGGTGTTAACCACTGAGCCACCGTGCCACTCATTGCTGTAAATCTTTCATCTTTTAGAATGGGTTGCAGATTTTGGTTCATTAGTAAATAAATCCCAGAACTTCTTTCAAGTCACATTCTCGAGATAATATAAGGTTTTATAAAAAAAAAAATGACATCTCAGCTCAGACAATGCAGTAAAGGTATGAGGTTCGAGTCTGTCTGTATCCCAATCTTCAGTTAGACTGAAGTAGGAATTTCCAAAGTAGGAATTTACAAAATGTTACATGGCTGACTGTCTGCAGATTGTGTGCTTTTTGAACAAAATAGAATGTATCTATAATTACAATTAGAATTGATAAGTTCTGATTTGGATGTTGCTAAGCAATTTTAATGTTGTAGACCACATGTAGTTGATCTTTCCAGAGTGTGCACTCTCCTGGATACTGGCCTGTGAACTCTCTGAACCAAGTCAGGCCTCTTGGGACTCCTTTGCTGTCTCGAGTCTGCATACTGGCAGAAAGTACAATCGTTTGCCAACCCAGATCCTGAAGAATATTTTAGCCATTTGGTTGAGCCTTGGCCTTGTTTTGGGGTTTTGCCGTGGTCTGACCTAGATTCCCTCTGTTCAGTATTTGTCCTGCATGAGGCCTTGTGATTGCCTTCACTCAAGTGGTGTTCTCCAATCTCAGTCGGACAGGTGAGGGTGTCCACTTCCATTGGGATGCCCTGTACCTCACATGCTCTACTGGCTGCAGTTTCTAATGACAAAGCCAGTTGTAGTGCCTGTTTGAAGTCCTGGTGGACCTCAGCTAGTAGGTGCTTCTGCATTGTTATGTCATTAATCCCACACACCAAACAGTCTCTCTGCATCTCAATCAGGATTAATCCAAAATTATGTGCCTCTGCCAGTCGTCTGAACATCGTCAAAAATCCCAATCTGGATTCCTCTGCTTCTCGAAAAGCCGAATGAAAATGATAGCCTCTCAGAATTAGAGGAGGCTTGGGGTTATAATAGCCCTTAACTAAATCTGTCAGCTCTTGAAAGGTTTTTGCATCTGGTGCCTCAGGGAAAGCTGGGCTCCAAATAATCCAGTCACCACAGTTAGTGACCACCAAGCGCAGAGGAATGCTTAGACAAGTACTCAGAATTGTAACATGGCACTTAACATCAGATTCAAAATAGTGTCAATACTGGGGACATTTCACTGTCAGACTGTGACTCGCAGGACTGGGGCAAGGGACCTCTCTTGGATTGGGTTTTGTGAGACTGGGGCTGTGTAGGGAGTCCCAGATGGGCAGACAGCAGTGAGACTCAGTTGTTAAATATGTCTAAAGTAGTTTAAGCTAGTAGAGTCGCTCATTGGTTTGCACATATCCAAATTAGATCAAGCTAACAAATTTGTGGTAAATCAAAACACAAATGTCCCCTTGTATTTATTTTGATGAGAATTTAATGAATTCAAGTGGTGTCTTCAGCCTAACAATACAGTGACTCAGTGGCAGATTTTGTTTATAATGTTCTTGTGATGGTTTGTTTCATCAAAGGCACGATAAAAAGGTAAATTGTTACTGTTCAAAGTCTGCAGGAAGCGATGATACTTTGGTTGACAATTCATCATAATGGCCATAAGGTAGTGCTGCAATAGTTTCCAATGTGAAGCTGATGGCCATCCGGTAATAACTAAAAATGCTTCATGTTTCCATCAAGTGTCTCCAGGGCTCCCACTGCTGGTGATGCCGTGTAATGTCCGTCTTCCATCTCGAGATCCATCACAAATGGTCTTGCTGGTTTTGGCATTCAGCTTTCATTTCCTAAGTGCCTAGCTCCAATTTTGTACCTGTTTTGCAAACAAAAAATGCATTGATTCCAGATTCTCTTTCTTGTAGTGCAGGCACCTGGTCTGCGAATTTTAGCCAGGTCCAGGTTTGCTTTCTGTCCTGAACTCTCCAGAACACTTGTAAATGACTTCAGGAGAGAATAACATGCAGCAGTATAAAACACTGTGTGAAAGTGTGGTGGCTGTAATTTTAGTCAGGTAACGGCTAAATCACCATAATCCATGTATTTGTAATTGGGAGATGACTAGCAGTGAATTTAACCTGAAGGTCACTTTGTCTTAGGTAAGGGGAGGTTGAAAAAGTGGTACCTTAGACAATACAAGAATTAAATCTATGCTATTAGTGTTACACTATATTACAAACCAGCTGTCTAGCCATCTCTGCTAACCAGCCTCCAGTTTCAACGCAGCCCTTTCAGGGATTAGATTGTCATAGCATCCTCAAGTAGCAATTTATGAAAGTTTGTGTACAAATTAAATCTACAATAACCCAAATCACTTGGCTACTTTGATTTCCATGTGCCTGCAGTCCTAAATAGACATCACAGTCTGGTAATGAGATTTGGATTATGGATTTTAAAAAATAAAATATTCTTTCCTGGATGTGGACGTTGCTGACCGACCAGCATTTATTGCCCATCCCTTAGGGCCTTGAGAAGATGGCAGTGAGTTACCGCAGTTCATGTCTGGCAGAGCCTCAATGCCCTTAGAAAGGTAATTCCAGGATTTTGACCCAACAACAAAGAAAGAACAGCAATATATCTCCAAGTCAGGACTGTGAGTGTCTTGGACGGGATGTTGCAGGGGATTTTGTTCCCATATAACTGCTGCCCTTGTCCTTCTAGATAGAAGTGGCCATAGGTTTAGAATATGTTGTCTAAGGATCTTTGGTGAATTTCTGCAGTGCATCTTGTAGATAGTACACACTGCTGCTACCGAATGTTGGCGATGGAGGGAGTGGAGTCTTATGGATGTAATGCCAATCAAGTGGGCTGCTTGATGGCTCCTAGATGGAGTCAAGCTCCTTGTGTGTTGTCGAAGCTGCACCCATCAAGGAAAGTGGGGAGTATTCCACTAACCTCCTGACATGCCCCTCATAGATGGTGGAGAGACTTTGGGAAGTCAGGAGGTGAGTTATTTGTCACAGTATTTTGAGGCTCTGGCTTGGTCTTGTAGCCACTTGTGTTTCTAGTCAATGGTAATCGCTAGGATATTGACAGTGGGGATTTCAATGATAGTCAGGGGACAGTGGTTAGATTGTCTCTTGTTGGGGATGGTCATTGCCTAGTATTTGCATGGTTCAAATATTACTTACCACTCAGATAGAAACTTCCAGCAAGTTGGCAGAGTGAGAGGAAATCTGAGTTTTTTTTAAATTTGCTGAGAAATAGGTTTAGGAATCCAGTCCTGGTGGAAAATCCTGGTTGTATGCATGGGTGTACTGATCTTTGAAAATGGCTGTATCAACAGGTATTATTGACTGTCTGGAGTGGGACCAAATAAAGTCAGCTATACTGGAACCCTATATCAACCACCTCTGTGACTTGTTGATGTCACCGGGACTATTTCAACAAGAACAATGCTTAAATATATGACATCTGGTATATGAAGAGACTAGATTGTTTAGAATTATATTCACTGGAGTTTAGAAGAATTAGGGAGCTGATAGAAACCTACAAAGTTCTAACAGGACTTTACAGTGTAAATGCAGGATACATGTTCCTGACAAGAGGGTCCAGAACCAAGGTTAACAGTCTCAGGATGGGGGTAGACCATTTAGGACTGACATGAGGAGAAATTTCTTCTTCTCAACACTGAGAGTGGTGAGTCTGTGGAATTCTCTGTCACAGAAAGCGGTTGAAGCCAAAACATCAAATGTTTTCAAGAAGAAGTTAGATTTAGTTCTTAGGACTAAAAGAATCACGACTATGAGGCAAAAACTGATCCAGTTTGACCATTCCATTTATTCAAGGCCAGTGACAAATCCCGAAGCTAATGGCGATATGATGGAAAATATAAGCCCCAGACATCCAATAGTTCACTTATCATCATGACATGAGAAGTTGTTCTGAAGCCATCTATAAAATGAATTCAGATGGACAAAATCGATTATGATCACAGGATGGAGTTTTACTTCTTAAGAATGGCAACGTCTCCTGTCAATATATGAAAGAACATTTTCAATAACCCCTTAAATTATGAACTGATATGGCATTGTACATTACATCTTTTATTCTAACGGCATTTGTAAACAGCATTGGCCTTCTGGCTTCTTCCTCGACTATGTTCCCATGCATCAATATGTCATCCATATGGTTTATGACACCTTCTGAACCTTGTAACATATTAGAAATGATGTACTGAAAAGTTTTCCGGGCTGAGGTAATCTCGAATGGCAGTCTATTGAATCAAAATCTTCAAAAGAGTGTTGTAAATATGGGAAGCAGTTCTTGATTGTTCCTGTAATAGGACCTACCAAAACCCCCAATTCTACTTTAAGTTCTACTTTAAAAGAATTTGGTTAAACTCTTGTTGACTATATGTAAAAGGTCGATTTCAGTCACTACCACCATGCTGAACTAGCTACTAGGTTAATACATCTTCTGATGAACCCATTGGATCTGGGTAAAGTAATCATCCCCAAATACTACTCGGTTCATTTGCTCATTTTGGAAATTTTTTCAAATAGCTTCTGAATTTGATTTATTAATGGACGTGGAATCTTCCTGGATTTTTAGAGACATTACAGCTTAACCTCCTTCTTTATTGTTTTGAATAATGAATTTGTCTAATGTTGTGAAAAATATAGGTTATCCCATCTCAAATGAACCTTTACTGTTGGGCTTTTGCAGTTATTTGATCTTTTGAGTAATGTCGATGGTAAAGCACATTTTCTCACTCAAGTTTCCTGGTTATTCATTATTTTTGCATTCTCTGCTATCTCACAACATTTATGTTACATTTAAATGTAACATATCTTTAACAAAGAGAGTTAAGCCTTCTTCATGTTAGTAGTTTCATGTCCGTAGCTCATAGCTTCTGTTTTACAGCCATGGTATTTGATCCCATCAGATAGTGACACTCGTCCCCATATCAAGTTTAAAATTAATACAATGATGATTGACAGAATCCATCTGTGTCAATCTTGATTCAGATGAATCATCAAGAGATTCATAGAACATGGAACATTACAGCGCAATACAGACCCTTCGGCCCTCAATGTTGAGCCAACCTGTGGAACCAATCTAAAGCCCATTTAACTTAAAGTATTCCATTCTCCGGCATATGCCGACCCAATGACCATTTAAATGCCATTAAAGTTAGTGACTCCACTACTTTTGCAGGCTGTGCATTCCACGTCCCTACTACTCCCGAAGTAAAGAAACTACCTCTGACATCTGTCCTATATTTATCACCCCTCAATTTGAGGCTATGCCCCCCTTGTGCTAGCCATCATCATCCAAGGAAAAAGGCTCTCACTGTCCACCCTATCTAACCCTTTGATTATCTTATATGTCTCAATTAAGTCACCTCTCAAGCTTCTTCTCTCTAACGAAAACAGCCTCAAGTCCCTCAACCTTTCCTTGTAAGACCTTCCCTCCATACCATGCAACATCCTATTAAATCTCCTCTGAACCCTTTCTAAAGCTTCCACATCCTTCCAATAATGTGGTGACCAGAACTGCATGCAATACTCCAACCGTGCCCAAGCAGAGTTTTGTACAGCTGCAGCGTGACCTCATTGTTTCGAAACTCAATCCCTCTACGAATACAATGCTAACATACTGTCTGCCTTCTTAACAGCCCTATCAACCTGGGTGGCAACTTTGAGGGATCTCTGTACATGGATACTAAGATATCTCTGCTCATCTACACTACCACAAATCTTACCAATCGCCCTGTACTCTGCACTCCTGTTACTCCTTCTAAAGTGAATCACCTCACACTTTTCTGCATTAAACTTCACCTTCAGCCCAGCTCTGCAGCTTATCTATGTCCCTCTGTAACCTACAACATCCTTTGCACTATCTCCAACTCTACCGACCTTAGTGTCATCCGCACATTTACTAACCCATCCTTCTGCGCCCTCATCCAGGTCATTTATAAAAATGACAACAGCAGTGGACCCAAAACAGATCCTTGTGGTACACCACTAGTAACTGAACTCCAGGACTCACATTTCCCATCAACCACCACCCTCTCTCTTCTTTCAGCTAGCCAATTTCTGATCAAAATCGTTAAATCACCCTCAATCCCATGCCTCTGCATTTTGTGCAGTAGCCTACCATGGGGAACCTTATCAAACACCTTACTGAAATCCATATACACCACATTAACTGCTTTACCCTCATCCACTGTTTGGTCACATTCTCAAAGAACTCAATAAAGTTTTTGAGGCATGACCTACCCTTCACAAAACCTTGTTGACTATCCCCAATCGACTTATTCCTATCAAGATCATTATAAATCCTATCTCTTATAAACTTTTCCAACACTTTACCCACAACTGAAGTAAGGCTCACTGGTCTATAATTACCAGGGCTGTCTCTACTCTCCTTCTTGAACAAGGGAAAAACATGTGCTATCCTCCAGTCTTCTGGTACTATTCCTGTAGACAATAACAACATAAAGATCAAAGCCAAAGGCTTGGCACTCATCCCTGGCTTCCCAGAGAATCGTAGGATAAATCCCACCTGGCCCAGAGGATTTATCTATTTTTACACTTTTCAGAACTGCTAACACCTCCTCCTTGTGAATCTCACTCCCATCTAGTCTAGTAGCCTGTTTCTCAATATTCTTCTCGATAACATTGTCTTTTTCCAGTGTGAATATTCATTTAGCATTTTCCCTATCTCCTCTGACTCCACGCACAACTTCCCAACACTGTACTCAATTGGCCCTAATCTTACTCTCGTCATTCTTTTATCCCTTATATGCAGATAGAAAGCTTTAGGATTTTCCCTGATCCTATTCGCCAACAACATCGCAAGTCCCCTCCTCACTCGTCTTAGCTCTTTCTCTAAGTTTTTACTGGCTACCTTGTAACTCTCAAATGCCCTAACTGAACCTTGACATCTCATCCTAACATAAGCCTTCTTCTTCCTCTTGACAAGAGATCGAACTTCCTTAACAAACTACGGCTCCGATAACTTCCTTCCTGCCTGACAGGTACACACTTATCAAGGACACACAGTAGCTGTTCTTTGAATAAGCTCCACATTTCTATTGTGTCCATCCCCTGCAGTTTCCTTCCCCATCCTAAATCTTGTCAAATCGCATTGTAATTCCTTGAGTATTTAGGTAGTGATGGCAGTTAGAATGCATCAACATCTTTGTATGAATAAGTATTTGGATTTTTGTTGCTCTGAAACTGTGTCTTACCTCTGCACATATTCTGGAAGTGATGTACAATTCTACAGACGTAGCATTCTTCTGTCATAACTGGTTGCTATCTCTGTTCAGTACTATGCTACAGTACTGAGACTGACTGTTCACAACTGCCCACTATTTGTGTTGGCATGTCATGGGTATCACTAGAGTGCTGACCCTATAAAGTACTGTTGTTGCCCTGCACTATTTTTGAAATAAACTTCTGTGGCTGCAGCTGTAACAATCCTTCCCAAAATCTGCAGTTTAAATTAGGTACCTCATGATCTTATCACCATCTCAAAGTACCCAGGTTGACAGGGTTGTTAAGAAGGCATGCAGTGTTTTAGCTCGATACCTCGATAGAGGTATCGAGTTCCGGAACCATGAGGTTATCCTGCAGCTGTACAAAACTCTAGTGCAGCCGCACTTGGAGCATTGTGTACAGTTCTGGTCACCGCATTATAAGAAGGATGTGGAAGTTTTGGAAAGGGTGCAGAGGAGATTTACTAGGATATTGCCTGGTATGGAGGGAAGGTCTTACGAGGAAAGGCCGAGGGACTTGAGGTTGTTTTCATTAGAGAGAAGAAGGTTGAGAGGTGACTTAGATTAGATTAGATTAGATTACTTACAGTGTGGAAACAGGCCCTTCGGCCCAACAAGTCCACACCGCCCCGCCGAAGCGTAACCCACCCATACCCCTACCCCTACATCTACATCTACTTCTGCATCTACCCCTTACCTAACACTACGGGCAATTTAGCATGGCCAATTCACCTAACCTGCACATCTTTGGACTGTGGGAGGAAACCGGAGCACCCGGAGGAAACCCACGCAGTCACGGGGAGAACGTGCAAACTCCACACAGTCAGTCGCCTGAAGCGGGAATTGAACCCGGGTCTCTGGCGCTGTGAGGCAGCAGTGCTAACCACTGTGCTAATACAAACATATAAGATAATCAGAGGGTTAGATAGGGTGGACAGGGAGAGCCTTTTTCCAAGAATGGTGACGGTGAGCACGAGGGCCATAGCTTTAAATTGAGGGGTGATAGATATAGGACAGATGTCAGAGGTAGTTTCTTTACTCAGAGAGTAGTAAGGGTATGGAATACTTTGCCTGCAACGGTAGTAGATTTGCCAACTTTAAGTACATTTAAGTCGTCATTGGACAAGCATATGGACATACATGGAATAGTGTAGGTTAGATGGGCTTCAGATTGGTATGACAGGTCGGCGCAACATCGAGGGCCGAAGGGCCTGTAATGCGCTGGAATGTTCTATGTTCTATGTTCTATAAAGTTCTTTCACTTGCTTCTGTTAGACTCTAGTTCCAAACATTCTCAATTTCATTTTTGTTGCCTTAAATCTGCTTAAGATGTTGCCAGTGCTGCAGCTTCAGTATTAATTTTGTGGCCCTTGACTTTGATACTGTAGCTATGCATTGCAGTGTCTACTCATGATGGCGGCAATACTCACCGTGAATGGTAAATGCTCATTTTTAATATGTATCCTTCTTAAGCTGGTCTTTTTCACAGCTAATTTATTATTTTCACACTTCCCTGCAAGGCCTTATAGCTTTAATTATAGACAGTCATTTCCCTCGCTGCAGAAACCTGAATCAGGTCTCTCCCTGCAGATTCTTCATCTCAAGGGAGACTTTTTTATTCAATCACTTGCTCACCCACACCATTTCTTGCATCTCTTACCAGCTGTGAGCTGAGGGCTTTAGACTGTATTTGCCCTGCTATTCGTTATCCATTCCCAATGAAGGGCTTAAGTCCAAAATGTCAACTCTCCTGCTCGTTGAGTGCAGCCTGACCTGCTGTGCTCAACTCTGATCTCTAGCATCTGCAGTCCTCACTTTCTCCTTATACATTATATGTATGTAATACATTTCATATATATGGATAGATAGATAGATATACACACAGATATCATTCCTCGTTCAAGCACTTGCAGTTGTAAACTAACTGTCTGGATGTTCTGAAAGCAGTAATGTGCTTAAAGTGGCAAACTCACTTGCATTCTAAAACTTTTTTCCTGGATTGAATGGATTTTGTTTGTTTTTGTTTCCTTTAAGTATTTATGTAATAATCTCACCACTGGTCACCATGCTCTTTGTCTTGCAGAGCCAATCACTACTAGCTAATGTTTGGGGTGAAATGCTGTACTAATTCTTCTTTCTATATTGGATGTAAGGACTTGGTTTTGTTCACAGTAATAGAGGGTGAACCACTAGTGAGTCATAAGAAGAAGAGGAACTTAAAGAGTAGATGTAATTCATTGCATGATGGCAATAGGAACAAGTTACACTGCCTAGTTGAGCATAATTACTAAGGCTTGGAGGAGCCAGACATGACACATCTGTTTCTGGATTAGTGGTGCTGGAAGAGCACAGCAGTTCAGGCAGCATCCAAGGAGCTTCGAAATCGACGCTTTGGGCAAAAGCCCTTCATCAGGAATAAAGGCAGTGAGCCTGAAGCATGGAGAGATAAGCTAGAGGAGAGTGGGGGGGAGGGGGGGGGGGGGGGGGGGGTTGGTGGGAGAAAGTAGCTAAATGATATTAGTAGATGTGCAAGTAAAACTTTGATGGATGTGGAAGGCTCCTTTAGGGCCTTGGATAGAGGTGAGGGAGGAGGTGTAGGCGCAGGTTTTACAGTTCCTGCAGTGGCAGGGGAAAGTGCCAGGATGGGACGGTGGGTTGTAGGGGGGCGTGGACCTGACCAGGTAGTCACGGAGGGAACGGTCTTTGCGGAACGCGGAAAGGAGTGGGGAGGGAAAGGGGTGGGGTGGGGTGGGGTCTTTTTGGAGGTGGCGGAAATGTCGGCGGATGATTTGGTTTATGCGAAGCTTGGTAGGGTGGAAGGTGAGCACCAGGGGCGTTCAGTCCTTGTTACGGTTGGAGGGGTGGGGTCTGAGGGCGGAGGTGAAGGATGTAGACGAGATGTGTTGGAGGGCATCTTTAACCACGTGGGAAGGGAAATTGCGGTCTCTAATGAAGGAGGCCATCTGGTGTGTTCTATGGTGGAACTGGTCCTCCTGGGAGCAGATCCGGCGATGGCGGAGGAATTGGGAATACGGGATGGCATTTTTGCAAGAGGTAGGGTGGGAAGAGGTGTAATCCAGGTAGCTGTGGGAGTCGGTGGGTTTGTAAAAAATGTCAGTGTCAAGACGGTCGTCATTAATGGAGATGGAGAGGTCCAGGAAGGGGAGGGAGGTGTCAGAGATAGTCCAGGTAAATTTAAGGTCAGGGTGGAATGTGTTGGTGAAGTTGATGAATTGCTCAACCTCCTCGCGGGAGCACGAGGTGGCGCCAATGCAGTCATCAATGTAGCGGAGGATGCGGTCTCCTCTACATTGGAGAGACTGGACGCCTCCTAGCAGAGCGCTTTAGGGAACATCTCCGGGACACCCGCACCAATCAACCACACCGCCCGGTGGCCCAACATTTCAACTCCCCCTCCCACTCTGCCAAGGACATGAAGGTCCTGGGACTCCTTCACCGCCGCTCCTTTTCACCAGACGCCTGGGGGAAGAACGCCTCATCTTCCGCCTCGGAACACTTCAACCCCAGGGCATCAATGTGGACTTCAACAGTTTCCTCATTTCCCCTTCCCCCACCTCACCCTAGTTCTAAACTTCCAGCTCAGTAACTGTCCCCATGACTTGTCCGGACTTGTCCTACCTGCCGATCTCCTTTTCCACCTATTCACTCCACCCTCTCCTCCCTGACCTATCACCTACATCCCCTCCCCCACTCACCCATTGTACTCTATGCTACTTTCTCCCCACCCCCACCCTCCTCTAGCTTATCTCTCCACGCTTCAGGCTCACTGCCTTTATTCCTGATGAAGGGCTTTTGCCCGAAACGTCGATTTCGAAGCTCCTTGGATGCTGCCTGAACTGCTGTGCTCTTCCAGCACCACTAATCCAGAATCTGGTTTCCAGCATCTGCAGTCATTGTTTTTACCTCGTTGATTTTAACCCTACTGCGAATCCTCTTGCAAGGATGCCTGCCTTGAAGAAGTTTTCCTCCTCTCTCACAAGAATCTCAGGGAGTCCCTCTCCCACTGCAACTCCCAGGTCATTTCCTCTGCCCTGAAGCTCTTCAACCATGTTGTGAAACAATGACACATCTGTCCCTATTACGATTTCAGGCTAGACTCCCTGAATCTCCACCCAACACTGATGACATAATCAAATTGAATGGAACTTAATACAGTCTCCAACATTAATTCTATCAGAACCATTATCTCACACAACACTTATAACACCAGGTGGAGGCTGAAAAAATTATCAATAATGATGTTCAAGCTGAGGAGGAATTACTCTAGGAAAGGCCGAACAGGTTGGGGCTCTTGTCTACTACAGTGAAGGCTGATAGGCGACCTGTTTGAAAACTTTCAGTTTCTGAAAGGATACATAATGATAATAGCACAAAAGAAGGCTATACATAGTGAAAATGTTTCCATTTGTGAGTAAGTCCAAAAGTAGGGGTCATCAATACAAGATACTCACTAATAAATCTCATAAGAGGTTTGGGTTAAACCTCTCTAACCAGACAGTGGTGAGAATGTGGAACTTATGACCACAATTTCAGTTTAAGTGAACACTGTAAATTCTCTTAAAATTAGTCTCTATAAAGTGATCAGGGAGTTAGGAATAGCAGGAAATTCATAGGTGCATTATCAAAGAAAACTATATAAGGACATAGTAGGACAGATGAGGAGATGGTGGTGGGACATTAGTATTGAAGCATGTGCAGGGTGGGCCATGGAGTGCAATCTCTGAAGAAGTTAAAACCTCTCACTGAGCCCACTCCTGATAAAGGGCTTTTGCTCGAAACGGTGATTCTCCTGCTCCTCGGATGCTGCCTGACTGGCTGTGCTTTTTCAGCACCACACTCTTGACTCTGATAGCCAGCATCTGAAGTTGTTACTTTCCACATTTTTATTTGTTCATTTACCTGACTGTGCAACTTAATTGACTGCTACCTATCAGCTCTGGCTCTTGTGGTTCTCGATTTGAACATGCCCAAGTATTAGTCAGTAGTGAAATAATTTGGGGATGTGTTTCAGGAACTGGGGAGGTTGTTTGTCCTGAGGATATAATAGCACATCCAAGAACGAGGCTAGGAAAAGAGGGTTACATTATCACTCCTGTATTGGCTTCTTCCCTTGGCCCCAATATTTGGGTGATCAAATCAACTTACAGTCCAATTACTCTCCAAACCATGAGCTGTTATCCTGTGCAACAATTTTGTAGTGCCTCTTCTATCTGTTAAAAATCCTACATCATCTACTTGTTTATTGTTAACTACCCTAAAAACGTTTATTAAAGGAAGTGGTAACAAGGCACTTGGAAAACCAGAACAATGTTGTCTAGCTTTCTTAAAGATACACTGCCTGTCTGGTTTGTAATCTATGCAATAACATAACATACTAAATAAAAGCAAAATCCTGCAGATGTTGGAAACAGAAACAGAAATGCTGGAGAAACCTAGATATCTGGCAGCATTTGTGGTGAGATGAGCAGAGTTGACGTTTTGAGTCCAAAGACTGTTCTTCAGTTTTGGGTGGCATGGTGGCTCAGTGGTTAGCACTGCTGCCTCACAGTACCAGAAACCTGAGTTCGATTCCAGCCTCGGGCAACTGTCCGTATGGAGTTTGTACATTCTCCCCATGTCTGCATGGGTTTCCTCTGGGTGCTCTGGTTTCCTCCCACAATCCAAAGGTGTGTAGGTTAGGTGAATTGGCAATGCTAAGTTGCCCATAGTGTTCAGGGATGTGTGGGTGAGGTGCTTTAGTCAGGGGTATATGTAGGGGAATCGGTCTGGGCGGGTTACTCTTTGGAGGGTCAGTATGGACTTTCTGGGACAAATGGTCTGTTTCCACACTGTAGGGGTTCTATGAAATCTCAAGTTTCTGACACTTCCTGTTTAATTTACTAGATTTAATTCAACATATTTCCTCTCTCCTCTTCCTTTTAAAGGATGGGAACACCCTTTTTCTGATAAAAATGTGCAAGAATGTGAAAAATAGTCACATACATTTGTATACGTTAAGATAATGTCTTGGGAAACATACAACACAACCATATCTTTATACACATGGCTTAACTTAGCTATGTAGCTTCAATTTGTTGTCTGTGGTTGCGGATATATGTATATGACTTGTCGTAAATTTAGGGTTAATGTCTGTATTTTAACACAACACTTTTAGTATTAATTTGTTACCCTGTTGGACCAGTATTGATAACATGCAGTTCGGATATGCCATCTATTTCTTTGCTGAAAGTGGCTGTATTTCATTGCAACATCATATGATCTATCTAGCTACACCAATGTAATATCTTTTTATGAACACTTGAGATCATGTGATTGTCTTGAACGCTTTGTTCTGGTTCGAACTGCGATAACTGTCTGCTCATTCATTGATCATACTATTTTGATGATTATACCACTTTCTCACCTTCTTCCCAATAGTGTGTCATGTACATGTGTTTGGGTGGCGCACTGCTGCCTCACATCCTCAGGGACCCGAGTTTGATTCTAGTCTCAGGTGACTGTCTGTGTGGAGTTTGCACTCCTCCCTGTGTCTACATGGGTTTCCTTTGGGTGTTCTGGTTTCCTCCCACAGTCCAAACATGTGCAGGATAGGTGGGTTGGCAATGCTAAATTGCCCCACAGTGTCCGGGGATGAGCAGGCTAGGTGGATTAGCCATGAGAAATATGAGGTCATGGGAATAGGGTGGTGGTGTGGGTCTGGGTGAGATGTCCTGACTGATTTTGGGAGGGTGGGGTCTGCTAAGGAACTGAGAATCAAAATCCAAATTCCAGACCGCACTCTTTAAGAATCGTGTTGAGATGTCTCCTGGGTTTTGGATACATGTCCAGCCAATGTCTATACACGTGCTCTGAATTGTCACTGAACTGCTCTGGGGTTTTGAATGAAAAGAACATTTAACTGATGAAGAAGCAGCGCTTCAAAAGCTAAAACTAACTTTAAATAAATAAATAAATGTTTCCAAATAAACCTGTTGATGTTGTGTGATTTTTAACTTTGTCTACCCCAGTCCAATACTTGCAACTCCAAATCATAACATATAACTGCACAGCATTATTGAAAGGAGGATAACAACTGAGCCAGACTGTGTACATTTCAGTGAAAGAAATAAATCCTAAAACGTCATTGCTTTGCTTAACAGGAACTAACAAGCTTGAGTTAAAGTTTAACTAACTATTTCCTTTAAAAAACAAAACGTATGAGTGTGCATGTATAGGACCAGGCTACAGGACTCTCTCTTCATTTTAGAAGTCTATTGTAACAGTGCAGGTAAGAATATTTGCAAGACCTTAAACGCTTATTTGTTAACTTGTAGCTAATTATTAGCTTGCATACAGTATGTCACAGAGCAGGAGAGTGCAGGGCAAGTTTCTTGTTTGTTTTTGCAATTTTCTGCACAAACCGCCTGGATCAAGTCACCCAAGTAACCAAGTGTACTTTGTCGAGAACAACACTTATCCTCTTTTCTCCGAGCAGTGGCTAATTGTAACCCTATGATCCCCATGACAACCTCACCTCCCCTGCCCCCCTCCCTCCGCCGCAACTCTTGTAATTTGGTGAAATCACTTCAAAAACGACCAAAACTGGGCCTTCCTGCAGTGTACAGTTTATAGTCACAATACAGGTTATATTTGGTCATGAGGCATCAGTTTGGAAAGTAGCCCTAATTAATATAAAGTAAAAAAAGATACACACTACTTGATGCATTAATCAGGTTAGAGCCCATATGAGTGTGCAAACAAAGCTTTTTAAAAATTCTCTCACAGGATGAGGACTTCAATGGCTGGGTCAGTATTTATTGCCCATCCCTAATTGCACAGAGGGTCTGTGGGTTTGCTATGGGTATGGAGTCACATATAGGCCAGACCAGGTAAGGATGGCAGTTTCCTTCCCTAAAGGATGTTACTGAACCAGAATGAAAGCAGGCCGGAAGCTGTGTATCTATGAGAAATAGTTGACAGAATGTAGTTATTTTCTCCAGAATGTTTAACTTGCCTGAGATCTTTAAGAACAAAATAAAACAAAGAACAATACAGCACAGAAACAGGCCCTCCAAGCCTGTGCTGACACGTTTTGCTGTTCCATATTGAAACTGTTCACTTTCAGGATCTTTATCCCTCTATTCCCTTCCGATTCATGTATTCGTCCAGGTGGTTCTTGAATGCTGCTATTATTTCTGCTTCCACACCACCTCTGGCAGTGCATTCCAGGACCACACCATCCTTTGTGTAAAAAACTTGCCTCACAAATCTCTTTTCAACATCCGCCCTCGCACCTTGAACCCATGTCCCCTAGTAATTGACCCTTCCACCCTGGGAAAAAAGCCTCATTCTTTCCAAACTATCCGTGCCATTCACAATCTTATAAACTTCTATCAGGTCACCCCTCAACCTTCTGCATTCCAGTGAAATCAAACCCACTCTTTCCAACCTTTCTTCATTGCTAAAATCCCCCATACTGGGCAACATCTTGGTAAACCCTTTCTCTATCCTCTCCAAATCATCCACATCTTTCTGATAGTGTGGTGACCAGAACTGTACTTAATACTCCAAATGTGGCTTAACTAAAATTCTGTAGAGCTGCAGCATAACTCGTCAATCCTTATACTCAATGCCCCTTCCAATGAAGGCAAGCATTTTTTACTACCTTATCTACTGGGCTGTCACCTTCAGTGATCTGTGGACCTGCATACCCAGATCCCTCTGCATATCATACTCCCACAGGTTCTGCTATACGCTGTATAAGTTCTATTTGCACTGACCTTCCAAAATACATTATCTCACATTTGTCTGGATTAAGCTCTATCTGCCATTTTTCTGCCAATATCTCCAACTGATCTATATCCTGCTATATCCTCTGATAATCCTCTTTACTATCCGCAATTTTACCAATCTTTATATTGTCCGCAAATTTACTAATCAGACAAGTTACATTTTCCTCCAAGTCATTTATGTAGATCACGAACAGCAGAGGTCCCAGCCCTGACCCCTGTGGAACACCATTAGTCACAGCCCTTCATTCTGAAAGGCATCCTTCCACCGCTACCCTCTGTATCCCTCTTGCCAGATCACCCCGATACCTCGTGGCTTCACCTTTTGTACCAGTCTGCCATGAGGGACCTTGTCAAAGGCTTTACAGGAGTTGATGTAGACAACATCAACCACTTTTTCTTCATCAATCATCTTCATCACCTCCTCAAAATACTCAATTAATTTAGTGAGGCATGACCTCCCATGTACGAAACCATGCTGTTTATCACTAATAAGTCCATTTGCTTCTAAATGCTTATAGATCTTGTCCCAAGAATATTTTCCAATAATTTCCCTACCACTGACATGAGGCTCACAGGCCTGTAATTTCCTGGATTGTCCATGTTATTATTATTAAACAATGGGACAACATTGGCTATTCTCCAGTCCTCTGGGACCTCACCTGTGGTCAAAGAAGATACAAAGATATCTCTCAATGTTCCAGCAATTTATTCTCTTTCCTCCCTCAATATTCTAGGATAGATCCATCAGGGGGCCCGGGACTTATCTACCTTAATACTTCTTAAAATGCATAATATCTCTTCCTTTTTTAATAGCAATTTAGCTGAGAAATTTGACCAACCCTTCCCTGAGATCATTCTCCACCAATTCCTTCTCTTTGGTGAATACAAAGTATTGTTTAGGACCTCACTGACCTCTTCTGGCTCCGCAGATACATATATATCCTTAATCCTGTTTGCTAATGAGAGGGGCCAGCAAGAAATCATTGTCCATATTGGAACCAACGATATAGCAAGGGAAAAGGTTGAGATTCTGAAGGGAGATTACAGAGAGTTAGGCAGAAATTTAAAAATGAGGTCCTCAAGGGTAGTAATATCTGGATTACTCCTGGTGCTACGAACTAGTGAGGGCAGGAATAGGAGGATAGAGCAGATGAATGCATGTCTGAGGAACTGGTGTATGGGAGAAGGATTCACATTTTTGGATTATTGGAATCTGTTTTGGGGTCGAAGTGACCTGTACAAGAAGGACGTATTGCACCTAAATTGGAAGGGGACTAATATAATGGCAGGGAAATTTGCTAGAACTGCTTGGGAGGATTTAAACTAGTAAGGTGGGGGAGTGGGACCCAGGGAGATAGTGAGGAAAGAGATCGATCTGAGATGGGTACAGCTGAGAACAGAAGTGAGTCAAACAGTCAGGGCAGGCAGGGACAAGGTAGGACTAATAAATTAAACTGCATTTATTTCAATGCAAGGGGCCTAACAGGGAAGGTAGACGAACTCAGGGCATGGCTAGGAACATAGAGCTGGGATATCAATTACAGAAACATGGCTCAGGGATGGGCAGGACTGGCAGCTTAATGTTCCAGGATACAAATGCTACAGGAAGGATAGAAAGGGAGGCAAGAGAGGAGGGGGAGTGGCATTTTTGAAAAGGGATGGCATTACAGCTGTGCTGAGGGAGGATATTCCCGGAAATACATCCAGGGAAGTTATTTAGGTGGAACTGAGAAATAAGAAAGGGATGATCACCTTATTAGGATTGTATTATAGATCCCCCAATAGTCAGAGGGAAATTGAAAAACAAACTTGTAAGGAGATCTCAGCTATCAGTAGAATAATAGGGTAGTTATGGTAGGGGATTTTAACTTTCCAAACGTAGACTGAGACTGCCATAGTGTTAAGGGTTTAGATGGAGAGGAATTTCTTAAGTGCGCAGAAGACAATTTTCTGATTCAGTATGTGGATGTGCAAAACTTGACCTACTCTTGAGAAATAAGGCAGGACAGGTGACTGAGGTGTCAGTGGGGGAGCACTTTGGGGCCAGCGACCATAATTCTATTCGTTTTAAAATAGTGATGGAAAAGGACAGACCAGATCTAAAAGTTGAAATTCTAAATTGGAGAAAGGCCAATTTTGACAGTATTAGGCAAGAACTTTCGAAAGCTGATTGGAGCAGATGTTTGGAGGTAAAAGGATGGCTGGAAAATGGGAAGCCTTCAGAAATGAGATAACAAGAGTCCAGAGAAAGTATATTCCTGTCAGGGTGAAAGAGAAGGCTGGTAACTATAGGGAATGCTGGATGACAAAAGAAATTGAGGGTTTGGTTAAGAAAAAGAAGGAAGCATATGTCAGGTATAGACAGGATAGATCAAGTGAATCCTTAGAAGAGTATAAAGAAAGTAGGAGTATACTTAAGAGGGAAATCAGGAGGGCAAAATGGGGACATGAGATAGCTTTGGCAAATAGAATGAAGGAGAATCCAAAGTGTTTTTACAAATATATTAAGGACAAAAGGATAACGAGGGAGAGAATAAGGCCCCTCAAAGATCAGCAAAGTAGCCTTTGTGTGGAGCCACAGAAAATGGGAAAGATACTAAATGAATATTTTGCATCAGTATTTACCGTGGAAAAGGATATGGAAGATATAGACTGTAGGGAAATAGATTGTGACATCTTGCAAAATGTCCAGATTACAGAGGAGGAAGTGCTGGATGTCTTGAAACAGTTAAAGGTGGATAAATCCCCAGGGCCTGATCAGGTGTACCCTAGAACTCTGTGGGAAGCTAGAGAAGTGATTGCTGGGCCTCTTGCTGAGATATTTGTATCATCGATAGTCACAGGTGAGGTGCCGGAAGACTGGAGGTTGGAAAACGTGTTGCCACTGTTTAAGAAGGGTGGTAAGGGCAAGCCAGGGAACTATAGACCTGTGAGCCTGACCTCGGTGGTGGGCAAGTTGTTGGAGGGAATCTTGAGGGACAGGATGTACATGTATTTGGAAAGGCAAGGACTGATTCGGGATAGTCAATATGGCTTTGTGTGTGGGAAAGCATGTCTCACAAACTTGATTGAGTTTTTTGATTAAGTAACAAAGAAGATTGAGTAGTACATGTGATTTATATGGATTTATAAGTAACAAAGAAGATTGAGCAGTACATGTGATTTATATGGACTTCAGTAAGGCGTTCGACCAGGTTCCCCATGGGAGACTGATTAGCAAGGTTAGATCTCATGGAGTACAGGGAGAACTAGCCATTTGTATACAGAACTGACTCAAAGGTAGAAGACAGAGGGTGGTGGTGGAGGGTTGTTTTCAGACTAGAGGCTTGTGGCCAGTGGAGTGGCACAAGAATCGGTGCTGGGTCCTCTATTTTTTGTCATTTACATAAATGATTTGGATGCGAGCATAAGAGATACAGTTCATAAGTTTGCAGATGACACCAAAATTGGAGGTGTAGTGGACAACGAAGAGGGTCACCTCAGATTACAACAGGATCTTGACCAGATGGGCCAATGGGCTGAGAAGTGGCAGATAGAGTTTAATTCAGATAAATGCGAGGTGCTGCATTTTGGGAAAGCAAATCTTAGCAGGACTTATACACTTAATGGTAAGGTCCTAGGGAGTGTTGCTGAACAAAGAGACCTTGGAGTGCAGGTTCATAGCTCCTTGAAAGTGGAGTCGCAGGTAGATAGGATAGTGAAGAAGGCGTTTGATATGCTTTCCTTTATTGGTCAGAGTATTGAGTACCGTAGTTGGGAGGTCATGTTGCAGCTGTACAGGACATTGTTTAGGCCACTTTTGGAATATGGCGTGCAATTCTGGTTTCCTTCCTATCAGAAAGATGTTGTGAAACCTGAAAGGGTTCAGAAAAGATTTAAAAGGATGTTGCCAGGGTTGGAGGAATTAAGCTATGGGGAGAGGCTGAACAGGCTGGGGTTGTTTTCCCTGGAGTGTCGGAGGCGGAGGGGTGACTTTATAGAGGTTTACAAAATTATGAGGGGCATGGATAGGATAAATAGACAAAGTCTTTTGCCTGGGGTCGGGGAGTCCAGAACTAGAGGGCATAGGTTTAGGGTGAGAGGGGAAAGATATAAAAAAGACCCAAGGGGCAACTTTTTCACGCAGAGGGTGGTACCTGTATGGAAATGAGCTGCCAGAGGATGTGATGGAGGCTGGTACAATTGCAACATTTAGGAGGCATCTGGATGGGTATATGAATAGGAAGGGTTTGGAGGGATAAGGGCGGGTGCTGGCAGGTGGGACTAGATTGGGTTGGGATATCTGGTCAGCATGGACAGTTTGGACCGAAGGGCCTGTTTCTATGCTGTACATCTCTATGACTCTATGACTTTTCATGACCCCTTTTTGACCTTCTAGATGTTTGTTCAAGTTCTTTCCTACTTTCCTTCGATACTTCAAGGGCTTCATCAGTTCCCATCCTCCTAGAACTTACAAATGCTTCCTTTTACATTTTGACCCAGGTCATAACATCCCTGGTCATCCAAGGTTCATGCAACTTGCCATACCTATCCTTCACTCCTATAGGAATAGGCCGCTCCTGAATTCTTATTAACTGCTGAATGAAATATTCCCACATGTCAGATGTGGATTTACTTTCAAACAGCAGCCTCCAATCAACATTCTCCAGTTCCTGCCTAATATTGTTGTAGTTTGCCTTCCTCCAGTTTAACACGTTCACTGCTGTTATCCTTATCCATGAGTATCTTAAAACTCACAGTATTATGGTCACTAGTCCCAAAACTGCTCCCACACTGAAACCTCATTCACCTGGCTTATTTCTCAAAATCAGGTCCTGTATAACCCCTTCCCTGGTTGGACTGTTTTCATACTGTGCCAAGAAACCCTCCTGAATGGTCCTTACAAATTCTGTCCCATCCAAGCCCTTAGCATGAAGTTAATCCCAGTAAATATACAGGAAGTTAAAATCACCCACGACAACAACCCTGCTGTTTTACATCTATCCAAAATCTATCTACGTATGCTCTCCTCTATCTCCCACTGGCTGTTAAGAGGCCTGTAGTATACATCCAGCATTGTGAATCCACTTTTCCTATTCCTAAGTTCTACAAACGTTGCCTAGCTGCATGAGTCCCTGATGTACCCTCCCTCAGTGCAGCTGTAAGATATTCCTTTACCAGTAATGCAACTCCCCCACCCCTATTACCTCCCTTTCTATTACACCTGAAACATCCAAATCCTGGGACATTTCGCTGTCAGTCTTGTCCCTCTTTCAGCCAAGGCCTGGTAAACTCAATGATGCCATACTTCCAAGTACTAACCAAAGCTCTAGACTCATCTACTTCGTCTAATTTATTTCTCACATTGAACTACATACATTTCAGGCCCACCTCCCCTGCTCTTTTTAACAGTGTTTCCCTGCCTGTTCTTAGTAACATTTACCTTGGTTTCTACCTCTCCCTCAAATTCTGCTTCATCTGCCATACTCCTCTGGTTCTCATCCCCCTCCCACACTCCCAAGTCACTCTAACAAGTAACTCCCCAGGAGATCAGTCCCAGTCCTGCACAGATGTAACCCATCCAGTTTGTCCAGGTCCCCCTCCTCTCCCAGAACTGGTCCCAGTGCCCCTCAAATCTGAAACCATCCCCGTCACAGCATCTTTTAAGCCACATGTTCATCCTATACATCCTTCCCCTTGCTAAGGGACAGAGGGTGGTGGTAAATGTTGCGTTTTGAACTGGAGGCCTGTGACCAACAGTCTGCCACAAGGATTGGTGTGGGTCCACTGCTTTTTGACATGTACATAAATGATGTGGATGACAATATGGGAGGCATGGGTAGTAAGTTTGCAGATGACACCAAAATTGATGGTGTGGTGGAAAGTGAAGAAATTTACCTCAGAGTACAATAGGACCTTGATCAGATGGACAAATGGGTCAAGGAATGGCAGATGGAGCTGAAAATGTGTTGCTGGAAAAACGCAGCAGGTCAGGAAGCATCCAAGGAGCAGGAGAATCGATGTTTCGGGCATAAGCCCTTCTTCAGGAATGAGGAAAGTGTGTCCAGCAGGCTAAGATAAAAGGTAGGGAGGAGGGACGGGGGAGGGGCGTTGGAAATGCGATAGGTGGAAGGAGGTCAAGGTGAGGGTGATAGGCTGGGGGGGGGGGGCAGAGAGGTCAGGAAGAAGATTGCAGGTTAGGAAGGTGGTGCTGAGTTTGAGGGATTTGACTGAGACAAGGTGGGGGGAGGGGAAATGAGGAAACTGGAGAAATCTGAGTTCATCCCTTGTGGTTGGAGGGTTCCTAGGGGGAAGATGAGGTGCTCTTCCTCCAACCGTTGTGTTGCCATGGTCTGGCGATGGAGGAGTCCAAGGACCTGCATGTCCTTGATGGAGTGGGAGGGGGAGTTGAAGTGTTGAGCCACGGGGTGGCTGGGTTGGTTGGTCCGGGTGTCCCAGAGGTGTTCTCTGAAATGTTCCGCAAGTAGGCGCCATGTCTCCCCAATATAGAGGAGGCCACATTAGGTGCAGCGGATGCAATAAATGATGTGTGTGGAGGTGCAGTCTGAATTTGTGGCGGATATGGAAGTATCCCTTGGGGCCTTGGAGGGAAGTAAGGGGGGAGGGGTGGGCGCACGTTTTGCATTTCTTGCGGTTGCGGGGGAAGGTGCCGGGAGTGGAGGTTGGGTTGGTGGGGGGTGTGGACCTGACGAGGGAGTCACGGAGGGAGTGGTCTTTTCGGAACGCTGATAGGGGAGGGGAGGGAAATATATCCCTGGTGGTGGGGTCCGTTTGGAGGTGGTGGAAATGATGGTGGATGATATGCTGTTTATGGAGGTTGGTGGGGTGGTAGGTGAGGACCTGTGGGGTTCTGTCCTGGTGGTGGTTGGAGGGGCGGGGCTCAAGGGCGGAGGAGCGGGAAGTGGAGGAGATGTGGTGGAGGGCATCGAAGATCACGTCTGGGGGGAAATTGTGGTCTTTGAAGAAGGAGGCCATCTGGGTTGTACGGTATTGGAACTGGTCCTCCTGAGAGCAGATGCGGCGGAGACGAAGGAATTGGGAATATGGGATGGGATGCCTACTTGCGGAAAGTTTCAGACAACACCTCTGGGACACCCGGACCAACCAACCCAACCACCCCGTGGCTCAACACTTCAACTCCCCCTCTCACTCCACCAAGAACATGCAGGTCCTTGGACTCCTCCATCGCCAGACCATAGCAACACGATGGTTGGAGGAAGAGCGCCTCATCTTCCGCCTAGGAACCCTCCAACCACAAGGGATGAACTCAGATTTCTCCAGTTTCCTCATTTCCCCTCCCCCCACCTTGTCTCAGTCAAATCCCTCGAACTCAGCACCGCCTTCCTAACCTGCAATCTTCTTCCTGACCTCTCCGACCCCACCCCACTCCGGCCTATCACCCTCACCTTGACCTCCTTCCACCTATTGCAACTCCAACACCCCTCCCCCAAGTCCCTCCTCCCTACCTTTTATCTTAGCCTGCTGGACACACTTTCCTCATTCCTGAAGAAGGGCTTATGCCCGAAACATCGATTCTCCTGTTCCTTGGATGCTGCCTGACCTGCTGCGTTTTTCCAGCAACACATTTTCAGCTTTGATCTCCAGCATCTGCAGTCCTCACTTTCTCCTCAAATGGCAGATGGAGTTAACTTAGATAAATATGAGGTGCTACATTTTGGTGGGGCAAATCAGGGCAGGCCTCATACAGTTAACAGGAAGGTCCTAAGGAGTGTTGCCAAAAAAAGAGATTGTGCAGTGTAGGTTTATAGTCCCTTAAAAGCGGATTTACAGAAAGACAAGATAGTGAAGGCAGCATTTGGTACACTTGCTTTTATTGGTCAGTGCATTGAATATAGGAGTTGGGAAATCATGTTGTGGCTGTATGGTCATTGGTGAAGCCATTTTTGGAATATTACATTCAGTTCTGGTCTCCCTGCTACAGGAAGGATGTTGTGAAATTTGAAAATGTTCAGAAAAGATTTACAAGGACATTGCCAGGGTTGGAGTGTTTTTGCTGTTGGGAGAGACTGAATAGATTGGGGCTGTTTTCCTTGGAGTGTCAGAACTTGAGGCGTGACCTTATAGAGGTTTATAAAATCAGGAATGACATGGATAGGGTAAATGGGTGGGGCCTTATCCCTGGAGTGGGGAAGTCCAAAACCAGAGGGCAAAACTGGGAGAGTCTAGGATCAAAGGACACATTCTCAGAATAAAGGGGTGCCAATTTAAGATTGAGAAAAGGAGAAATTTCTTCTCTCAGAGAATTATGAAGTTTTGGAACTTTTGCCACAAAGAACTGTGGGAACAAGTCTTTGTATACATAAAGAGTGGTGCTGGAAAAGCACAGCAGGCCAGGCAGCATCCGAGGAGCAGGGAAATCGACTTTTCGGGCAAAAGCCCTTCATCAGAAATTCCTCCTCGGATGCTGCCTGACCTGCTGTGCTTTTCCAGCACCACTCTAATCTAGAGTCTGCAGCATCTGCAGTCCCCACTTTGCATTTGTATACATAAGGATAGGATAAATCAATTCTTGATCAGCTGGGGAATCAGGGGCTATGGGAAAAACACAGGAAAGTGGACAAGTTGGATCAGCCATGTTATATTGAATAGTAGAGCAGATTTGATGAACTGTTTGCCCTACTCCTGTTCCTATTGACCTAGAAAGATAGATAACTTCAGGGAAATTAGGGGTTGGCAACACACGCCGGACTTGCCAGTGACTCCAATATCGCAAGGAAGAATTTTAGAAAGCAAATCAGTTAAACGCGATTGAGTTTCAACGAGGCAAGAAACAATGTAAGAAATTGTTTTCGTGCTGGAGGAGACTGTTATAGTGAATGTGGGTGTGGTCACCTGATCACAGGAAGGATATTCTCGCCCCGGGAGGCTCTCAACCCTGACTACATAAAGCATTCAGAGCTTAAGTTATGGAAAGGTAGTTCCATTTGATCTGCCTCATGTCGGGAACGGGGAAAGTATGTTCAGTTCTTCCTGATAATGAAAAGGTCTCAGAAACGCGTTTCCTGATTGTGAGAGTGGAAAAACGGTTGGTGGAAATCGCAATGAAACTCTGAAGTTAGAAAGTTACTTATTAAAATGCCACATTGAGAGGAAGGATCTTTCAATTTTCTCCCATAGTTTAATAATTTTCAAAGGAAAGCATATAAAGGGATGGCTTTGAGTACAAATTAATCCGTCTCCAATTTGTAAAATTGCTTCATGCACTCAGGCTGTTGACCAATAACTTCCTTTGTATCTAGGTTAACAATCTCACTCATTTGAAAAGTTGTGGATTTGTGTAAACCAACGATAGCAGAGTGGATACTGAAAGTAAAGAAAATCCAAGGAAAATACCAAAGATTGGGATTGAACACAAGGAAAATGAATAACCAAGTCCAAGTCCAAATGATGTGATGAAGCTGGAAAGAAAGAACAGGTAATCCCAGCCTTTCAAATTGAACTATTTAATTCTAATAAATGATCAATGTAATCACAATCGCTTCTTTGTGCATATTATTGCTGTGGTTGGGAAATAATGATTTAAATAGCTATTTTAACCTCATCCCTCCCAGACGGTGTGGTGCGGGGAGGATGGGGATGTTGAGATGACAGAGACAGGTGTTTGAAGTAGCAGCAGTGGTGAGATGATGGGACTGGGCTCTCGCGAGAATAGAATGAGGATATTCAGCCCCTCACTTAACCATTCAATTCAGATGATGCATTTGTTTAGTCCATTTTAGTTTTTAATTTCACATCCTTTAATATTGTGACCTCGCCAAAGACCATCAGATTTCAATTTGAAATTAATTAATTGAGCTGCTTAATGTGGATGGGTCTTACTTCCAAACTCCTAACACCCTTTGTGTGAATATACGCTTTTCACACTTCTGCCTGTGGCCTAGATTTGAATGTTCGGGTTTTGTTTCCCTGACCTGGACTCCCCCCCCCCCCCAAATACTGCCCTACCTTGGTCACATCCAACAGCAGAGGACATTCCTCTGTCCTGCATTTCCATCATGTTTTCCATTGCCTGCAATTTACACACTCATTCCTCTCCCACTGCTGTTAGACCTGACTATCACAGGACTATCATGGTTGAGTTATTAAATATATTCAAGGCTGAGATAGACACATTTCTAATCATTAGGGAATCGAGGGTTATAGGGATAAGGCAGGAAAGTGCCTCCTTCTACTACTCCTTGGTCTTATCTCTAACCACCCCATCCACTCTAGATCCAAACACTCTGCTACCTTTGGGACCTTAATCCCATCTACATCACCATTGGACTCAAATCCCTATCATCCAGCATACACTTGGCACCTTACTTAACTGGCATCCTACCCCTTTGCACTCCTCTCCTTACTACCTAGTACTTTACCCATCTGGCATCCTATCCCACACCCACCTGGCACCAAACCTGCCTGGTATGCTACCCTCCCAGCATCCGATCATCACAGTGACCTATATCGTTACCTCTACATAGATAAGAGGTTAATTAAAATCAAAGTGGCTGTCTATGATGGTGGACCTTTAAGTTACATAATACAGCAGCTGATTGCTGTGACAAAGGAGCATATGCCCTGATTGTGCTGCATGACAAGGAACCAGTCAGAATGAAAGTACAATTCCGCATTTCTGAAAGAGCCCTGATTGGCCCTCCTGTCAGAAATATGGGGCTTTTTCATTTTAGTTATGAAAAAGAGAGGAGCGACAATCAGCATGTGATTGCTATTCCTTGGAAAATCCAACCCTAAATATTTCCTTGGGGTATGAGATCACCTCTGGTCTGTCAAGGATCCCATGAACTGCCCACCATCTTTCCCCCAAATCCCAAGACACAGACTAGTTGTTTACCCCTCTGTTCTTTCCTGCTAACCCTACCATTAATTTAGGTCCTCTGCAACATAGTTGTAATGGTGACTTGCTGTGATAGAACTGGACTTTATATGTCTCTTTAAGGTCACTGTTGTGTATGGCCTGAATTATCAACATCCAAGATCAGAGACTAATTGCAAGAAATATTTCAGCAGATTTTCTGTTGGATACCAGTCTCAAGCTTCGATCCTCAGGAGAGTCCATGATTTCAAGGCTATGAAAGCTGCATTCTTAGGATGCATCTTACTCAATGATGACAGGACACTAGAAAGCTCAGAGAAACAGTGTTTGTCCACAAATCCCTGAATGTGGCCTGGCAGGTTAAGAGAGTAGTGAAGAAAGAATATGGACACTTGCCTTTATAGTTAATGCATAGACTATAAGAGTGGTGAGGTTACTTTGGAGCTGTACAGGGCTTTAGTTAGGTCACTGCTGGAATACTGTGTGCAGTTCTGATCACCCCCCTATAGGAAGGATGTGCTTGCCCTGGAGGGGGCACGGTGGCACAGTGGTTAGCACTGCTGCCTCACAGCACCAGGGTCCTGGGTTCGATTCCAGCCTCAGGCGACTCTCTGTGTGGAGTTTGCACATTCTTCCCGTGTCTGCGTGTCTTCCCGTGTCTGCGTGGGTTTCCTCCGGGTGCTCTGGTTTCCTCCCACACTCCAAAGATGTGCAGGTCAGGTGAATTGGCCTTGCGAAATTGCCCGTAGTGTTAGGGGTATGGGTGGGTTGCGCTTCGGCGGGGCGGTGTGGACTTGTTGGGCCGAAGGGCCTGTTTCCACACTGTAAGTAATCTAATCTAATCTAAAAAAAAAGGAGATTCACCAGGATGTTGCCTGGGATGGAACACTGTAGCAATGAAGAGAGGCTGGATTAGCTCAGATTGTTTTCTTCAGAGTAGAGAATGTTGATGGGGAACCTGACAGAGGTGTTTAACATTATGAGGAGCTTGGACAAGGTGAATAGAAAGCAGCTTTCCTCTTTAGTTGAAGAATCAATAACAAGGAGAAGTAATGGTAAAGCGAAAGGCAGAAGGTTTGGAGGGGATTTGAGGAAATCTTTCATCCAGAGATTGTTGGGGGTCTGAACTGCATGGTCTGGGAGGTAACGTCACAACCTTTTAAAAAGTACTTGGATAAGTGTCATAACATTCAAGGTTATTGGGTCCAATGCTGGAAAGTGAGATGAGTGTAGATTTAATGTAGCTTTGGTGGTATTGCCTTCGTGGGCCAAACATTTCTACTGTATGATTCAAAGAATTGGTAAGGCCAGCACTTATTCCCCATTCCTCATGGTCTTGAGAAAATTGTTATGGCCTTCTTTTTGTTTTGATATAACTGAGGGACTTCCAGGCACTTGAGCACACAGTAAATGGTTCACATTTATGGAAGAGCCAGGGTAAGAATGGGCTTTTTCCTTGTCGAAAGAATCTATTCAAACTGAATTCACCTTTTCACAAACTACCTTGATAAGATTTCATAGAATCCCTACAGTGTGGAAATAGGCCCTTAGGCCCAACAAGTCCACACCGACCCTCCGAGGAGTGACCCACCTCCCTATTCTATATTTATCCCTGACTAATGCATCTAGCCTGCACATCCACAAATACTATGGGCAATTTAGCATGGCCAATTCACCTAACCTGCACATCTTTGGATTGTGGGAGAAAACCGGAGGAAACCCATGCAGACACTGGGAGAATATGCAAATGCCACACAGACAGTCGCACAAGGCTGGGATCGAATCTGGGTCCCTGGCCCTGTGAGGCTGACCACTGAGCCACCATGCTGCCTGGACATGTTCTCTATCAAAGTCTCATGAACTGCAAGTCTAGTAACAGAAGCATTACACCACTGTAGCTTGTAGCAGCAAACAGCTTCCACTGAATTAGAATTGTTACAGTGCAGAAGGAGGCTATACCTTTCCTTAATATAGCTTAAATACCTTATTCATACACAGGTATTTCTTCTGCAAGACACTGTGTTCTTCTGCAATCCCACATTATATAAAAATCGTGCTTTAGAAACAGTGCTTCAGGTGTTGGCAATGTTATCGTGTTATAGCCAACACACGTTTTAAAATTTCGTGCTTTAGAAACAGTGTCCCCAATCTGTCAATTGCATTACAGTGAATTTACATTAATGAAATGCGAGTTAGAGCAGAACGACTTTATTATAATATTGACATTTGAATGGGAAGGTGAACAGAGGGATAGAAAGCATGCATGGGCAATAAGCAACGGGTCTAACTAAGGACTAGGAATCGGTGCAAGCTTGGTGGGCTGAAGGGCCTGTTCCTGTGCTCTACTATATTGTACTTATATGTAATATGGTATCCGAAGTCCTCTAGGTATGAGATTCATGATTTATGCATAATGATACTTCATAAATGGCAAATTATGAAGTTAGAGTCTTTAGATAATGAAGCATCATATCTAAGTAAAGAAACAGAAAGCAAAATGCAAAGTTAATAACACATTTCAACTTTTTGTTCTTAGCACAACGACATATCAATAAAGTGTGGATCTGACCTAAGAACCAAGGCTGCAGACATTGCCAAGAAATATTTCCATGTCTAAAAGCAAGAGTTCTTTAGTCACTTGAACTCCATTGTAAAGAGGAAAAGAGGAATCGAACTGGATCGCTGCCAAATATTTTTCTGTGTCTGCGATGGCTTTCCATTGGCGTATCACTAACTCCAGGCTGGCATTATTTATGTTTGTAAATTTCCTACCTTCCTACCTTCAATTGTCTTTGGCCATACAAAGCTGTTCCGGGAAGCAGAACAATTTTAAAAATGTCTCTGAAATTCAGTACAGCAGTAACATCTACCCAGTTTCTGGGACGATAATGGTTCTATACCGCATGGTGCACAACTTCCTTGATATGGTTCAACCAAATCCCTTTCCATCAGGTGAGAAGCCTCTATTTTTACTAATAGGAGTACTACGTACAAACATATGATTTAGGCTATTTAGCCACTTGATCCTGCTCTTCCATTCAATAAGATTCATGGTTGATCTGATTGTGACCTTAACTTCACATTCCAGCCGAACTGCATAAACCACTGATTTCTTATCAAGAACTGATCTACCACTACTTTAAATGTCTTCAATGATCTCATCTCCATGCTGTCTGGAGAAGATAGTTCCAAATCTCAAATTTCTGAAGGAAAGTATTTCTCCTCATCACTGTCTACAGTGGAAAAACCCTAATTGTTAAATGGTGTTCCCTAGTTCTAGTCTCTTCCACAAAATTAAATATCCTTTCAGCACCCATCCTGTCAATTACCTTAGGATTTTATATATTTCAATTAGATCACATTGCATGCTGTGAATGGATGTAGACCCAACCTATTCACAATTTCTTCATGATGTAAGCCTTTCATTCCAGGAGGAGCTGTGTGAACATTTTCTCAAATGCTTCTAACACATTTATAGCTTTTTTCACTCCATATGTGGTCTCACCAAGGGCCCTTTATGGCTTTAATAAAACTTGACTACTTTTATTTTCCATTAACCCTGCAACAAGCATCAAAATGCCATTTGCCTTTTTTAATCACTTGCTGTACTGCATACTAACGTTTTGTGATTCATGCCCCAGGACACCCAGATCCCTCTATAGTTCAGAGTTCTGCAATCACTCGCTGTTTAAATAATACAGCATTTGTCACATTGTCACATAACCAGTTTACTCATTTAACCCATCTATATCCTTTTTGAAGACTCCTTAATGTCCCCTTCACAACTTATTTTTGTACCTATCTCAGTGTCATCAGCAAGTTTAGGATGCAAACATTTCGTCCCATCATCCAAGTCATTGCTATAAGTTATAAATAGTTGAGGCCCCAACATTGGTCTCTGTGGCACACTATTCATCATATTTTGTGTAGTAATCTTTAATGTGGAACTCTGTCAAATGCCTTCTAGAAATCTAAGTACAATATACTCACTAGGGGTTGGTACACCCCCATGGCCCACCGTGGCAACTGGTGAAATTTAAAAGGAGGGCCTTGTGGGACACAGGTAGTGTTTGTATCTCTGGGTCAGATTCAAGTCCCACCTCAGGATTTGATAGACAAAGAAGTGCATCATAATATTGTCGTAAAAACCCATCTGGTTCACTAATGTTCTTTGGGGAAGGAAACCGCCATCCTTACCTGGAGTGGCCAATATATGACTCTTAAATTAGGGATGGGCAATAAATGCTGGCCTAGGCAGTTATACCTTCATTTCGTGAATTAATTAAAAAAAAACAGGTCCAAACATGTTGATGAAAAAAAATTAGAGGGAGGGAATAGGTGAGACTGAGGATTAGAGCGGTGTAGCTGTCCAGTTAATAAATTTCATTATGAGGAAAACTTGTCTTAAGGTCCAATTCATCAACAGATTTAAATTTGAATTAACATCGGTTGTTCAAGATTAAGATTGGAAATTAAGAATTTCTTTCAGACAGAAGGTTGCATTTTGAATTACCTTTGAGAAGAATAGCACAAAGTGTAACACTTTTTGAATTGTCAGCAATGTTCCATGAAGCTGCACCTTATGACTAATACAAAAAGGAAGTAGACATAAAGACGTGATTTATAATTTTATCAAAAGAGAAAAAAGGCTTGGTCTTGGCTCTGCGTCATCGACAGGTCGGAGAGGTGGATTGGACAGTTTTCAATGTCCCCCTCCTGTCCATAAAAGGGGATTTTAATGCCTACTCTTACTTTCTTTTCTCATTTTAATAATAGACAGTGGCACATTTAATGGTAAACCACAGCAAATAAACCAACATGGATTTACCTATTGCATTAAAACTAACAAGGGGGCTTCATCACAGCTATGTATACATGCATCCAAGAAAGAAACTAAAGAGAAAGGAAAGGAGAGAAGTTTCAAAATACAAATTACTTAAAATTAAATATATCAGGACTAGTTTGTGTGAATTAGAGATCAAAAAGTCAGTGTCCAGTTGAAATTCCTTTAGTAGGCCGAGCATAGAAGTTTTGTTCATTGGAACTCCATCTGAATTCATGTTATAAATGTGTCATAGACATAGCCACAGATTGTTTCATTTCGGGTTTCTTTCCAGAAGTCAAATTTGTGAGATTTTGAGTTCAGAGGAAGGCTGTTAGCTATAAGCCTGGTGCTGCTTACTTTTGGGTATTACTAATATACTGATCCAAAGTGCTTCAAACAAACCTGCGGTTTCAGGTGAAGATGCTCAGCAAACAGGGTGGCTTTTCGTGTCCACTGAAGTGACACCATTTTTTTTAAAAAGCAGATAATGCTGAAGACATTTCCAGCACTTCAGGCAATAATGGATGTTGATAGCCTTTGTGTAAAACTGTGTGTGAAGTTGGTGGTTTGTCTTTGAGTTCCTGGCCAAATCAACACAAGAACGTCCATACAATACAAGCTGTGTCATATTATTTTGTCCTCTGCTAATTGCAGGTCAGGACTTCCCAGAAATTATATTCAACTGGCCTCATGTAATCAGTGGCATCCATTTTCCAAATCCAGCAAAGTTTCTATTTTAAAGAGAAAGAAAACAAATATCAGCTAAGTGTCAATTTTGGTGAATTTCACAGAGTGCTTCCTTCCTTGAGTTTTGGTAAATTATTTCATAAAATTCTCCACACTCACCTCATTATGTATGCTCCATGAGAAGAATGAGGGGGGATTCTTATGGAAACATATAAAAATATGAAAGGAATAGATAAGATAGAAAGGGGGGGGCTGTTCCCACTGGCAGGTGAAAGTAGAACTAAGGGGCAGAGCCTCAAAATATGGGGGAGCAGATTTAGGACCGAGTTGAGGAGGAACGTCTTCAAACAGAAGCTTGTGAATCTGTGGAATTCCCTGCCCAGTGAACCAGTTGAGGTTTCCTTGTTGAATGTTTTTAAGGTAATGGTGGATAAATGTTTGAAAAGTAAAGGAATTAAGGGTTAAAGTAAGTGGAGGGTAAGTGGAACTGAGTCCACGAGAAGATCAGCTGTGATTTTATTGAATGGCGGAGCATGCTTGAAGGGCCAGATCTCCTGCTCCTAGTTCTTATGTATGGGTCCCCACTTACACAACCGTGTGCACAATGACTAAGTTGCTTGCCACTGCTCCGACCTCTGGGACCAGCGCCATATTTAAAGTCCAGTTATGCACCAGGTCAAGTAACTCCAGCCAGTAGCCGTCCTAAGGCATTAGGGTTACACAGCTTCACGGTGCACAAAAAAAAAAGAAATATTTCTGAGGGCACATGGGTGACATGTTTATAGCAAGTACAAATTCATATTTGCAAACATGTTTTAAAAACAAAAACATATACGCCATACTATAGGAAGGATGTGGAGGCACTGGAACGGGTGCAAAGGAGGTTTACCAGGATGTTGCCTGGCATGGTAGGAAGATCGTATGAGGAAAGGCTGAGGCACTTGGGGCTGTTCTCATTGGAGAAAAGAAGGTTTAGGGGAGATTTGATAGAGGTGTACAAGATGATTAGGGGTTTAGATAGGGTTGACAGTGAGAACCTTTTTCCGCGTATAGAGTCAGCTGTTACTAGGGGACACAGCTTTAAATTAAGGGGAGGTTGGTATAGGACAGATGTTAGGGGTAGATTCTTTACTCAGCAGGTTGTGAGTTCATGGAATGCCCTGCCAGTATCAGTGGTGGACTCTCCCTCTTTATGGTCATTCAAGCGGGCATTGGATAAGCATATGGAGGTTATTGGGCTGTGTAGGTTAGGTAGGCTTTGGTCGGTGCAACAGAGGGCCTGTACTGCGCTGTATTTTTCTATGTTCTATGTTCTATAAAACACTGTAGATGCTGACAATCTGAAATAAAAACAGAAAGTGATGGAGAAACTCTGCAGGTTTGGCAGCATCTGTGGAGAGAGAAACAGAGTCTCAATGAGGGCAGTGCTGCAACCCAGTCAGCAGGCTTCCCCAACATATCAGGCTTCCCCCAGTTACATGGTGCTAATGACTGTACACATTTTGGGTTAAGAATGCAACTTCATAATGCTGTAGACTTCAATGACAGAAAAGGCTTCCATTCCATTGAGGTACAAGTCACTGGTACCACATCTTAGAAGCTTGCACCAGGTATGCTGAATACTGCCATGCATCTATATCCTTGAGAACTCTCATGTTCTTTGATTTGTTTCAAGATCTAGATGCATTGAAATATTTACTGGGAAAGAAGAATAACATTATGCAACCATGGCTGATCATCCTATTGAGCAACTGCCTGACTGGGGAAAAACCTAGATACAATGCAGCATGTTCTTCAACCAGGGACATAGTGGAGCAGTTGATTAACATCATGAGGATGAAGTTCTAATGCTTGGATCGGTCTTGGGGGAACCTTGCAGTTCTGTCCAAACTACTTGAGTAAAAGTTGATCTTGTATAAAAGTTGACTTCCTATTTTTGACCAAATAATCTGGAATTTTCCATGTATCTCGAGTAAATGTCGACCCTAACAGATCAACATTTTTGAGTCAAAGTATTTCTCCTGTTCATAAATGTGAAGATGAGGAAATGAATTTTTTCATGCTTTAGTGTGTTTTAATGTACAGTTCACATCAATTTGGCACAAAAGGTTTAAGATGGATCAAGTCAGACTCAGGCAAAAGTCTCCCTTTGTGTGCAATTCAGCTGAGCTCAGTTCCCCTGTAGCACTCGCAGAATACAATCATATATCTAGTAGTGACTTTGAAGTTTTTTCATCATCTTGTGCAAAAATGCCCTTCAGAAAAAGCAAAATAAAAAGCAGTGTTTAATTTGAAAGTTATTGAAGTTACAGAGAAGACAATACCTGTGTAGCAGCAAGACGATTTTGTGTTTCGAAGGAACTTGAGAGAGACTGGGGAAAGATATTGAGCCAACTTCAGACAGTGCCAATATGAAAATGTGCCAACAGAGGTAAACCTAGCAAGTGGCCACAACTGGAGAAAACAGTTGCTGAGTGGGCACTTGAAAAATTGCCAAAATGGAAAATGTGTTAGTTGTGAAGCCATCCACATCCATGCACAAAACAAATCCGAGAAGGATGAAAATTTCGGATTTTAAGGCAAGTGCTGGACATTGCTCAAGGTGCACAAGACTCCGGGCAGATTGCACAAAAGCTGCCTCCTGATTTACAGTTAAGATATTACAGTTTCACTGGTTTGTAAATAGAAATTAGCAGAAGGAAGGCTATAAGTTATCATGCATTGAAAACATGGATGAAATGCCTATTACTCTTGACATGCTGGAGAATCAAACCATGAATCAAAAAGGAGAAAAAACAGTATTGGTGAAAACCATTGGCTGTGGGAAGAGTAGGGAGAAAAAGTGAGGACTGCAGGTGCTGCAGATCAGAGTCAAAAAGTGTGTTGCTGGAAAAGTACAGCTGGTCAGGCAGCATCCAAGGAGCAGGAGAGTCAACGTTGAGCATAAGCTCTTCATCAGGAATGTGGGGGAGGCCCAAGGGGGCTGAGAATGTGATAGGTAGATGGAGGTGGGGTGGGGTGATGGTGATAGGGTGGAGTGGATAGGTGGGAAGGAAAATGGACAGGTAGGACAGTTCAAGAGGGTAGTGCTGAATTGGATGGTTGGATCTGGGATAAGGTTGGAGGAATGGAGATGAGGAAACTGGTGAAATCAACATTAATCCCGTGTGGTTGGAGGATCCCAAGGCAGATGATGAGGCGTTCTTCCTCCAGGCGTTTGGTGGCTAGAATCTGGTGGTGGAAGTTTACTTTAGTTCTTTCTTGTATTGCTGATGGCACATGTTAAAACTGGTGGCTGTTTTTAAAGAGAAAAACTTTGTCAAAGGAGAAATTTCCAAAAGGAGTTGTCATCCATATGCATCCACACGGCTGGATGGATGAAGGCGGATGTAGAAAATGGAAAAAGGAAGTTTGGAATTTACGACCAGATGGATGAATACATTGGACGTTACAGAGGATGAATATCTATGGGATGACATAGATGAAGAAGAGAAAGTGGATGACGTGCTCCCTCTAACTACAGACAGCGTAGATGAAGAGGATCCATACGATGAATCATTCATCCTGCTGATTAAGAAGCTTTATTCTGTGGTGAAGATGTTGAACAGTGTAATTTTGCAGGGTTTTAATGAACTTTTGTATTTTAAGATGTGCCATGTAATTGTACTTTAAAAGCTACATTATATTTCTACTTCACTTTTTGCATGTATAAATAGAAAAAGGTTACTCATTAATTTTTGTTTCTATTGTCTTTATCTGGTAATTACTGTAATTCATTTTTTTTCTTTATTTGTTTAGAGATCAATTGGGTTTCTGTTAATGATATGATATTTTGGGCTGTAGCCTGAATTTTAACCCCTCGAAATCACTATCCATGTAATAGTCGACCCCATAAATTTAACCTTTAAAAAGAGTCTAAAATATTCAACATTTACATGAGTATAAATGCCTCCTAATCCTATGCTGTGTTCTGCACAGTTGAAGCAGGTTAAGTGAGGATACAATGGACTGTGAAGAGCTAGGACAGCACCAACCACCTTCTCAGAAGAAAGAGGAGAACATTCAGTGAGAAGAACATCAACTTCAGCATGACTGAGCAATGCAGCATTAGGCACAATAAGCCAAACAATTGAGACCCACATCCAATAGAGTTGGTCGAAAGAACTGCGGATGCTGTAAATCAGAAACCTTGAGGAAGGGTCACTTGACCCGAAACGTTAACTCTGATTTTTCTCTACAGATGCTGCTAGACTTGCTGAGCTTTTTCAGCAATTTCTGCTTTTGTTTCCAATAGATTTGAGTTAGGCTGGGCCTTGGGAGTCATAGAGATGTACAGCATGGAAACAGACCCTTTGGTCCAACTCGTCCATGCTGACCAGATATCCCAATCTAATCTAGTCACATTTGCCAGCACCTGGCCCATATCCCCATTCCGGTTCAGATACCCATTCAGATGCCTTTAAATGCTGTAATTGTACCAGCCTCCACCACTTCCTCTGGCAGCTCATTCCATACACATACCACCCTCTGTGTGATAAGGCTGCCCCTTGGGACCCTTATAAATCTTTCCCCTCTCACCCTAAACCCTCTAGTTCTGGACTCCCCTACCCCAGTGAAAAGACCTTGTCTATTTACCCTATCCATGCCCCTCATGATTTTATAAACCTCTTTAAAGGTCACCCCTCAGCCTCTGACGCTCTAGGGAGAATAGCCCTAGCCTATTCAATCTCTCCCTGTTGCTCAAATCCTCCAAACCAAGGAACAGCTTTGTAAATCTTTTCTGAACCCTTTCAAGTTTCACAACAAAGAGTAATTGTGAGCAAGATAATTGAAAATTGGATGGGAACCAGACCAGGAGTACCCATAAAAGTCCTAGTTGAAAGTGAGCGAGATTTTGCTAATGATTAAATTAGAGATATGTGTAAGAATTATAAGCATTGAGGAAATAAACATGGCAATGGAAAATTACTTTCATAAATGGAGCTCATGACAGAAATCACACAGAGAGACGAGTTGCTTCATAAACACTTAGTAATCCAACCAAGTTGTAAATTAACACCTGCCTGATTACCCATAGCAAATGGAGAAGGGGAGAGGCGGGGGTGTGATTAGTGCAACGCTGTGACTGAATATGGATAGTGATACCAGATGACCACTACAAAAGTGGCACATTATTAGAGTCACATATATGCTAGAAGGGGACAGTGAATGGAGAGATGCTCTTTGTATGGGGAAAGTAAGAAAAGCTATTGAGGTGGCATGATGGTTCAGTGTTTAGCACTACTACTTCACAGTGCTAGGGTCCTAGGTTCAATTCCAGCCTCAGGTGACAGTCTGTGTGGAGTTTGCATGTTCTCCCCATGTTTGTGTGATTTTTCTCCAGGTGCTCCGGTTTCTTCCCACTATCCAAAAGGTGTGGAGGTTAGGTGAAGTGGCCTTGCTAAATTGCCCCATAGTGTTCAGGGATCTGTAGGTTAGGTGCACTAATCAGGAAAAATGTAGCGTAATAGGGGAGGAAAATAGGTCTGGGTGGGTTACTCTTAAGAGGGTCAGTGTGGACTTGTTGGGTCTAATGGTCTGTTTCCACACTGTAGGAATCCTATGAACCTGCACCTGAGATTATGTGTTAATCAATATGAATTCTGTATTCTTGCAAAATGGAAAGTTTCAAAAAGGACGTATTTATGAAATCATCTACAGTAAATAAGTTATATATATGAACCAAGTGTCTTTGCTCAGTGGTGGGGAAGTTATTAGAAATAATTCTGAAGACCAGAACGTGTGTGTACTTGGAGACACATGGATCAATCGGGGCTAGTCAACATGGATTTTTTCAAATGAAGGTCGTGTTTGTCAAATTTGATCAAATGTTTTGAGGGGTAACCAGGAGTGTTGATGAGGGTAATGCATCTGATGTGGTCTACATGGACTTTACCAAGGTTTTTGATAAGATCCCACATGGCAAACTAGTCAGGAAAGTAACAGAGTTTGGGGTCCAAGGCAAAATGACACAATGGATCCAAAATTGGCTGAGAGACAGGAAGCAGAAAGTGATGGTAAGAGGGGCTGTTCCTGTGACTGGAATTTTATTTCCAATGGGATTCTGCAGGATTCAACTCTGGGCCCTTGTTGTTTGTGGTGTACATTAATGATTTTGAATTAAAGTGCAGGGGGGTATGATCAAGAGATTTGTGGATGATATGAAAATTGGTACAGTGGTAAATAGTAACGAGAAGAGCTTCTAGGAGGATATAAATATTTTCATTTGGTGGTTAGAACAGTGTCAAGTGGAATTCAACCTGGTAAAGTGTGAGATAACGCACTTCAGGAATGCTAATAAAACAAGGAATTATGCTATAAACGTTAAGACCCTGGAAAGTACTGAAGATTAGTATTATTTTCTGTCTCTCTCAACACAGTCACAGCTATCCCAGAACAGCTACAGAATGTGGAAAATTGCCCAAGCATTGCCTGTCTGCATACTGGAAAAGGTGTCAAGAATTGGCTAGTTCATTGGTCTAGGGGTCTGATACTTGTTTTGGGGTGAATTGCAAAACAACATGTAAGACATCCTGGGTTCAATTGCTGGCTGAGCCCTCATTTATGCCCACTTGGTTGTACAAATCTTGAATGAGCTTGTGGGGTCTTGTGCCACAGTTGTAGTCCCAACCTCTGAGCAAGGAGAGCCAGGTTCAAATCCCACCTGCTGCAGGGGTGTGTCATAATATCTCCAACCAGGTTAATTAGAAGTTATTTTTTAAAATGTCAAATCCAATCCAGCCAATTACTATCTTGCATGTTACTCTCCATTATCAGTAAAGTAATGGAAGGGGTCATCAACAGTGCTATCAAGCAGCACTTATTCAAAAGTAAACCTACTCACTGACACCGAAGGAGCTTATGTCAGACTTAGGTCCAAATGTCGAGAGAGAGTGTGAATGAATGAACTCCAGGGATGAGGCAGTAGTGGCTGCTCTTCATTCAATCAAGTTGGCAGCAAGGAGCTGTGTGGAGTTCAGGGGAAAACCTCTGTAGTATTTGGAGACATAACTGGCTCAGAGGAAAATGTTTCTGTTGTTGGAGGCCTTGGAATTACTCCCCTTTTTAAATGGTTGTTGAATTTATACAAAATTATCTTTATTCTTCACTCCATACCTGTCTCGAATAGTGAGAGCACCAGCCTCTTATTTAACTTGGCAGAAAGAAAGTAAACAAGAGAGTTGGGCACATCAGCATTTTGTCCAAGGTGTGGCTGTGTAAATCCATTGAAATTTATCTGCAGAGCACTCTGTACAATAAGCATTCCAATCATCAAATAACGTCTTGGATAAGATTAACTTTTGTGATTGCAGAACAGAATTCTTGTAACCAGGGCTGCATCTTATTTACACCAACTTGAGTCTTGTGAAATTTGATACCTTTGATTTCCTTCATGGCTTATCCACATTCTTCCCGAGAAGCCTTGCAAGAGCAAACAACAATAATCTATTGAACAAGAGATATGACCTGGAGTACATATTGTATTGTTTAGTATAAAAGTAGAATAAGTGCCATTGTTAGGAAGGATTTAAATTACAGTTCCCTGTATTGAAAATTGCTGATTGATTGCCTAATCACCTAGGAACGACAAATACTGTACACTGATCCCACCAGTTCTTTTTCTCATACTCTGTAATGTCTCAGTTTCAATTCAACATACTTTGCTAATAGTATGGTTAAACTTCTCTCCTTCCCCCCCATCTACCTACTTCCTTTCCAAAGAACACAAGTAATAGATGGCAGGGAGATAGTGGCATAAGAGTAAGACCATTGGCCTAGGAAACAGGCTGAGGTTTATTCTTTGCTGGCACAGATTCAAATCTCACCACTGGCGGAATTCAAATTTAATTAATATGTGGGATTGAAAACTCACTATGTACCATGTAACCATCATTAATTGTTATTAAAACCAATCTGGTTCATGAATGTCTTTTAGGGAAGGAACTTTGCTGTCCCTACTTGCTCTGGCTTACCTGTGACTCCAGATCAAGTGCAATGTGGTTGCCTCTTAGCTGCCCATGAAATGACCAAGAAGGTCACTTAAAGGGGTGATTAGGGATGGGTAACAAATGCTGAACCTGTCAGTGACATCAACATCCCATGAAAGGATTTTTTTAAAGTAAAAAGACCATTCAACTGCTCAATAATTGGCTAAACAATATATTTTGGCAAGTTGGTTTACACAACTTTTAAAAAAGGAATGAGTAGGCCATTTAGCTCTTCAAATCCATTCTGTTACTCAACAGGATCATGGCTGATCTCCAACTTCAACACCATTTTCCTCCACTATCCTATATCCCTGCTTATTTTTATGTAGAAATCTATTGCTATCAGTCTTAAACATACTCAGTGACTACAGTCTCTCCAGAGCAGAGCATTACTATGATTCACTACCCACTGTATGAAGAGATTCATTCTCTTCTGAGTCCTAAAAAATCTGCTCCTTATTCTGACTCCCCTGTATCTACACTCTTTAGTCATGATGACTTGGAGGTGCTGGTGTTGGACTGGGGTGGACAAAGTTAAAAATTTTTAACTTCAGTCTTGGGAAGCACCATCCTGCATCTATCCTATTGATCTCTGTAAGAATTTTCTATGTTTGAATGAAACCACCCTCGTGCATCTAAAACTGAGAGAATCTAATCCCAGCCCACTTAAATCAGTCATCACAGGGCTGTCCCTCTACCAAGCAATTAGCTTGGTGCAAATTTGTCACATTCCCTCTGTGCCAAGTACATTTTTCCTCAGGTAAGGAGATTAAACATCCATGCAATATTTCAACTATGATCTCACCAAGGTATTATTTAATCTCAGGAAGACATCTTTATTCCTATACTCACATTCTTTTATAATAAAGACCAATAAGTCATAAGCCACTATGTTTTTAAAGTCATTCATGATATATGGGTGACTCTGGCCTGGCCAATATTTAATTCCCATCCCGAATTGCTCGAGTGAAGGTGGTGTTGAGTTGCTTTCTTAAGCTGCTACAGTCCTTGGGGTGGAGGGGTGCCCACAGTAATAAGAGGATGGAAATTCCAGGATCTTGGCCCAGGGAACAGTGGTATATTTCTCAGTCAGAATGGAATATGCCCTGGAGGGAAACTTGCAGGTGGTGGTGTTCCCTTGTATCTGCTTCCCTTGTGCTAGATAATAGTGATTGCGGGTTTCGAAGTTGCTCTAATTTTCTTCTTTCCGAGCCCTTTCTTTATTGCAGCCACAGGGCAGTTTGCACACTAACTATTCACTCTCACAATCACTGATTAGAGGCAGCAACTTCAAGGCAAATGGGGAGAGAGAGACTATCTCGCTATCTTCCAATTCTTTGTTGCTTCCATGCAAAGAGTTGTATTTTTATAGTCTAAAAGGCTCTCGGTCTCTGCATTGTTCACACATGGGCCCCTGGGCAGACAGTTGTTGTTCTCCTGAGCATTCTTGTTCTACATAACTGATCCAGGTTGAAAAACCAATGAACAGCCTGTCTCCTGGCAAAACTTCCTGAAACACAAACCCATGGTGCCACTGAGTCTCCAACATTTTCTCCTCCACCCCAGTCACACATACTGCTTGAAGAAAGGAACAGTATAAATATAACTCACAGTGTGGTCCAGTAGCTTGTTTTCAAAGGTTAAACATCTCTTTGGACAGTCCTTGCTTTAAAGCAATATCCTTTCCTCATTTTGGTCCATAAACCAAAATAAGGAAAAATAGAGATGAAGCCTTTACAAGACTGACAAAGTCACAAGAAACTGATAGATACACAAACAAAAATTGTTTTAGCCAATCACATGGTTAATCACATAGGATCAATGTCTCTCTTTTGCGTTCAAAATGAATGATCATTAATGCTCGCTAACAGAACCTTTTGTGTCTGTTTCACAGATTTAGTCAAGGAACTCAGTCAAAATGCTGAAACTCTACAGAGCAACTATGAAAAGGTAAGAACAGTGAAACAGCAGTGTTTTTCAGTTTTTAGATTGAATGGATGAGGTATTGAAATTGGAAAGTATCTCCAAGAAATGTCAGCTTTAACATTCCACCAATTCCTATGTACAAAGGAAAGCCAATACCGGACAACCACAATCAGTTGTCTTGACCACTTTCACCTCGAGGCCAAAGGTGATTCCACCTCCTCCTCACTCAATAAAGAAATTGTCTGTTTGCACCCATGACATATTAATCAGGGTAACCAACTCTTAAGAGGTTTGAGTTATGAAGATAGGCTGGTACATTTTTCATTGGAGCGTAGGAAGTTGAGAGTTTACCTCATAAAAGTTTATAAAATCATGAAGGGTATATGGTGGTTGTCTTTTTGCTAGGATGAGGGATTTCAAGACTAGGAGGCATATTTTTAAGGTGAGAGGAGAGAGATTTAAAAAAGACACGAGGGACTTTTTTGTTACACAGAGGATGCTTTGCATGTGGAGTGAACTTCCAGAGGAAGTGGTGGGTGTGGGAACAATTATAATGTTTAAAAGACATTTGGGTAGGTACATAAATAGGAAAGGTTTGGTGGGATATGAGCCAGGAGCAGGCAGGCAGTACTAGTTTAGTTTGGGATTATGTTCAGCATGGACTGTGGGACTGAAGAATCTGTTTCCATGCTGTATGACACTGATTCCATATACCCACACTAAGAAAGACTGAATATATTATGCTAGAATGCACTCCTCAGAGCATGGATAAAGTTCCTAAGTCAAAAGGCCTGGTTACTTTAGACTGCAGGTCTGAGCCTGACAGCCTCTCCCTCCTGTATGAATTGTGACCCTACATTAAAATGTATTGGCTTCCATTCCAGTGCATGAGAACTCAGTTAAACGTACTTGCCCTAGAGCAGTGTTGTGGACTCAGACTGAGCACTTTGATGTTGCAAACATTGTAAATATGAAACTGAGGCCTCATCTGCCACTTCTTAAGATTTAGGTGGAGGTAAGGAAACATCTGCCTGAATTTGTAAAATAGACCTTATGGTCAGCAGCATCCTCTGAACATCACCAAAAACAAGATCACAGGCCTACCATCCTACTTTATCTGAGATGGCCCACTCTGTGTCAACTGGTTAATATTTTTACATGCATGACACATACATGCTTGACTACAAAGCAAATTAGATATCTACATATGTGAGAAGTGATAATGTATTAAATAAGTGAAAGTATTATTGAGAATTGTTGAAATTTTGTCAATGCTTTTTTCCTTGCACTCATCAGGTCAATTCAGAAGAATATCAATTCTAGAGGAAAAGCCAACATTTACACTTCATGACATTCCCAGTTAGTTTTGTCAAGTAGACCCTAATTGGCAAAGGCATTTCCATGGAGAATGCACCAATTAATGAGGATTGACAATTTACAGCCAAGCTTTGCTTGAGCAACAGGTGAAGCCCTCTGTTTTACTCTGGTACAATGCAGCAGCAATATTAATGGGTGCATTCACTATGGCAACTCTTCTACAATCAGTGTCCTCTCACCAACCTATTAGTACCCTCTTTCATAAGGTATAACCATTCAATACTTGGGCAATTTACAGGAAAACAAAGTGAAAATCTTTGACAAAATGTTTTTTTTTGGCATCTCAAGTCCACACCCCCCTACGACCCACCCTCCCATTCTGGCACTTTCCCCTGCCACCGCAGGAACTGTAAAACCTGCGCCCACACCTCCCCCCTCACCTCTATCCAAGGCCCTAAAGGAGCCTTCCACATCCATCAAAGTTTTACCTGCACATCCACTAATATCATTTATTGTATCCGTTGCTCCCGATGAGGTCTCCTCTACATTGGGGAGACTGGGCACCTCCTAGTAGAGCGCTTTAGGGAACATCTCCGAGACACCTGCACCAATCAACCAAACCGCCCCGTGGCCCAACATTTCAACTCCCCCTCCCACTCTGCCGAGGACATGGAGGTCCTGGGCCTCCTTCACCGCCGCTCCCTCACCACCAGACGCCTGGAGGAAGAACGCCTCATCTTCCGCCTCGGAACACTTCAACCCCAGGGCATCAATGTGGACTTCAACAGCTTCCTCATTTCCCCTTCCCCACCTCATCCTAGTTTCAAACTTCCAGTTCAGCTCTGTCCCCTTGACCTGTCCGGACTTGTCCGACCTGCCTAGCTCCTTTTCCACCTATTCACTCCACCCTCCCCTCCCTGACCTATCACCTTCATCTCCTCCCCCACTTACCCATTGTACTCTATGCTACTCTCTCCCCACCCCCACCCTCCTCTAGCTTATCTCTCCACGCTTCAGGCTCACTGCCTTTATTCCTGATGAAGGGCTTTTGCCCGAAACGTCGATTTCGCTGCTCGTTGGATGCTGCCTGAACTGCTGTGCTCTTCCAGCACCACTAATCTAGAATTTGGTTTCCAGCATCTGCAGTTACTGTTTTTACTTCCTTCAGTTCCAGACCTAGAGCTAACAAATATTAGTTTATAATTTTCATCTCATCCAGGTTCTGAAGTATGAGATTGGCTTCATTGTTTGTGCAGCTATTGGAATTCTCTTCTTCCTCTTCATGCCCTGGGTTGGTGTTTGTTTCTGCTGCTGTCGGTGTTGTGGGAACTGTGGAGGAAAGATGTACCAGGAGCAGAAAAAGTCAATGAACTGTAGAAGGAGGACACTAGCAGCCATCTTGCTCATGGTTACAACAGTAATTCTGTGAGTATTGTTTCTCTTTTTCCTGAAGTTACAGAAGTCTGTGTATATTTTCTGCATGGATTTGATTTTATGAAGGACCATATAGGAAGGAAACAGATTTTAATTTCATAATTAACAGATTTTCATATAAACACTCCCAAGGTAGGTACAGCATGGAGTTGGATACAAAGTAAAGCTCTCCCTACTCTTTTTAAACTGAAAGTAATCCGAAACTAAGGCTTCCTCAACATTGTACCCAGTTACAGAGTAAAGTTTGCTTTACATTATCCCCATTAGGTACAGCAAGGGGTTAGATACAGACTAAAGCTCCCTCTAAGCTGTCCTTATCAAACTCTCCCAGGACAGGTATAGCACAGAGTTAGATAGAGTAAAGCATCTAATGTTGTTCATCAAACATTGTAGGGAGTAAGTGAGGAATGAGATGCTGGAGATCAGAGTCGAAGGGTGTGCTGCTGAAAAAGCACAGCTGGTCAGCCAGCATCTGAGGAGCAGGAGAGTCAATACTTCAGGCATAAGCCTTCCATGACAAATCTGCTTCCTGATGAAGGGCTTATGCCAGAAATATAGACTCTCCTGCTCCTCGGATGCTGCCTGACTGGCTGTGCTTTTTCAGCACCACACCCTTCGACACTGAACATCATACACATGTTTTGTGGTACAAAAATTGAACATTTCTGAAATAAGACATGTTTGTTAAAGCTTTACACATCAAGATATATTTCAATAGAATGTTGGCACTTTTGAAATAATTTTGCTACCAGCAGAGCCTGGTATTTTCAGTGCATGTTGTGACCCATGTACCCATTTTTAGAATTCATAATTGATCATAGCAGTTAAAAATGTCAGCCATTAGTTGGTCTTGTCTTTGCATGCTCAAATTTTTAGATTCCTTCCATGGCATGTTATTGAAAATGCAAATTGATAGCCTTCAGTGAAGGAAAGAGCATCAGAGTGAACAGGGAAAATAAATGGGTGTTCTTAGGCAATCTGACAGGAGATTTGAGAAAGAAAAATGCAAAGGTTGAGGAAAAAAGTGATTAAATGCAATGTCAAACTAAATAATGAAAGAAAAAGAAAAGAGGGAAATAAAATTGGATTGAGAGAGAAAAATAACAGTTGGTAAAGTTAAAAAATATCAAAATACAAAACCAACATTTTTAAGATCTTTAATTAGAACAGAACATTAAAGTGCAGTACAGGCCCTTTGGCCCACAATCTTGCACAGACCTGTGAAACCAATCTGAAGCCCACCTAACTTGCACTATTTTCATCAAGATGTCTATCTAATGAACATTAGATGTCTATCTAATGCCCTTAAAGTTGGCAAGTCTACTACTGTTCTAGGCATTGCGTTCAACACCCCTACTACTGAGTCAAGAAACTCTTGACATCTGTCCTATATCCATCACCCCCCAATTTAAAGCGATAACCCCTCAAAACCTGAAGTTGAGACTCCACAATTGTAATGTCAATTCTCACTGGGGTTATATACTGGAAATAAAGACCCCCATTCTCAGAATCATCACAAATGTTAAAGGTTATACCTGTCTTTTAGACCTAAGTTGACAGAAAGCGTGGACTAGATTTCTGTTCTTAACCGGAGTTACTATATGTTGCACATTGATTATGGCTATAGGTAGACAACTATTAAATGCTGATTTATGACTCTACTCGGTAGAACTCTAGCTCCCTTATAAAAACTTTCCCTACAAACACATACAGAAAGATAGATAGATATGAAAAAAGTGATTTGGATGGAGGAAAAACTGGGAACATGGTCCAATAGTTCCTGACTATAGGACTTACTGAGATGATCCTTTTGGCTTACCAGGACTTGATGCTCCTCAATTTCTTTTACTCAGGTACTTTCACCTGCTTGCAAGATGTTCAGAGCAACTGGCTCACAACTGTTTTGACTTATAAGTTAAATACCATAGTCCTCAGCAACTGATGAGAAAAATAATTGACTTTCTATAGGCTTGAGGTTTCTTTTTATTTAGCTGCAGAAAGACCAATATCACCTCTGTTTCTGGGGGTCTAAAGGCTTCTGGCCATTTTTTGTTCCCACTCACAAGCTGTTCACCTGCCTGATAGCCAATCATGTAGTTGTTGGCAGGCAGCAGGTTTTTGTTGTTAACACCTGGTCATCACTCCACAGACCAATCAGCTACTTGTTGCCAGCTGAATCTCACTTTGCACTCAGGCCCTAATGCCATTTCACCTGTAACTAAATCGCTTGCATGGGTTGAAGAGACAACAATGTAAGCACAACTTACAATCATTTTTTGGCAACTTGCTTTTAAAAAGTGCAGCAATACCTTGCACAATCCTTGAGTTTTAAAAAGTAATTTCCCTATTTCAGTCTATGTTCAAAAATACAGAGAAGTAAGAACATGCAGTTTTTGCAAGTAGTTCATTGTCAGTGCCTGAGAGGTCAAGATTTAGAACACTGTCATGAACTTATTGTCTATCTGTAGTAGAACTATAAGATCTTCATGCCATCAATGCATGTCAATAGATAGTCAGACAGCAAATTGCTATTTTTGTAAAACTATCAGTGAAGTAGCAAAACTTGGACATTACTTCTGGATATTTGAATCTTCTCACCTGAAATTGTTGAAACATTTACGGATCAATCACATTGTAAGTTAGTAGCCCTACCATTGTTGTGGCTGCAAAATCTGTATTCATATCAAGCAACAAAAGAATTAAAATTGCATTTTTGAATAATCTAGTGTCATGAAAAGTGACACTAATGTAAAAGCACGAGCTTTCTTTATTTTAAAATGCTGAAATAATGACAATTGCTTTTTCTCCTTCCTACATATCACAAACAGAATAGGAAATATCTGCATGTTTGTCAGCAATGAAAACATCTCAGAATCTTTACAGCATAGTGACAACTTACTGAAAGACACCCTAGGAAACCTGAAAAGTTACATTAACTCCATCCCAAAAGTAAGTTTTGCTTCTGTTGCAATCCTTGATATGAAGTTAAGATTTTGAATAAATTGATCATGGTAGTTGCATCTTACAAGATACTTTGTGAATGTTCCTTCCTAAAGATTAGACACCTTGTAAATGTAGGGGAATGGGTCTGGGTGGGTTGCTCTTTGGAGGGTCGGTGTGGACTTGTTGGGCTGAAGGGCCTGTTTCCACACTGTAAGTAATCTAAACTCAACATCCCATGAAAGGATAAAAAGAGGCCATTAGGCCTACTAATAAAACAAATTATAGTGGGTGGCATGGTGGCACAGTGGTTAGCACTACTGCCTCACAGCGGCAGAAACCTGGGTTCAATTCCCGCCTCAGGCGATTGACTGGGTGGAGTTTGCACATTCTCCCTGTGTCTGCGTGGGTTTGCTCCAGTTTCCTCCCACAGTCCAAAAATGTGCAGATTAGGTCGGTGTGGACTTGTTGGCCCAAAGGGCCTGTTTCGACACTGTAAGTAATCTAATCTTGATACAAGAATGTTTCTTTTCTTTGCATGAGTTTCTCATTTCCACATTGACTACCAAAGAATTAGAGAAACTAACAGCTTAGCAGGGACCATTCATTACTGTGCCAATATTTTGCAAGAGCTACCTGATTGTTTCCTCGCTCTTCCAGCCAACCACCCCAACCCCCACCCCCACCCCCACCTATTGTTTTTTGCCTTTTCAACTATTTAACCAATTCCTTTTGAAGGTTTCTATTGAATCGGCTACAATCACGTTTTCAGGCAGCTCACTAGAGTTCTGGAGAAAAAATAATTGTGATTGTTGTTACTGAGGTTCTTGTATGATGAGAATTTCAGGGGTCACTTTTATGTATTAAAATTTTATCTTCTCTTTAAAATATTTTTTCTTCAGCAAATTACAACCATTACTAATGCCAGTGCAATACCAGTAGCCAGTGTCTCAGCTAACCTGGACAGTAAGTAAGCATTTATTATTAATTGATTTGGCATGGACATCTTCTGTGCATAATTCCAGCCAATTTAGAATATTGTTAACTGCAGTACACAATGTTTATCAGCCTCTAGATAATCAAGCCAATGGCCATCACAGAATCACAATATTGTTATGGCGCAGAAGGCCATTTGTCCTATCATGCCTGAACCAGTTTCATTGTCTATTGCCAAACTCCTGCATACCATTTCTATCCAACCAAACATCCAATGTCCTCTTGAAAGCCTCCATTGAGCCTGCCCCACCACATTTCCAGGCTGTGCATTCCATACACTAACTACCCGCTCTGTGAAGAAGTTTTCTCTCCCATCACCCTTTCACATATCACTTTAAATCTATGCCTTCTTTTTCTTTGCTGCTTTCACAAGCCATGATTCAATGAAATGGGTTGTATTTGAATGCAAGACCTTTGCATTCCAAAGGTGAGGATTTGAGACACACTGGTCCTGTCTAGTTTGAAAGCATTCACCTACCAACCTGATTAATAAATATTGCAAAGATAAGTTATAATATAGGAGCTTCTGAGGGGAGAAAAGGGACACATTAAGAATAGTTTTAACTCTGGTGCTGTGGTATAAAGAATCATATGGATGAGAAAAGATTCAGAGCTATTAGAGGCCATAGTACAATGGTGAAGAAGAGAAGCTGGTAAAAATGAATGATACCTAAGGAAAGGGTGGACAGGAAGGAAAGAAAATGAGATCAAATGCAGCAGACAAATAAAGAAACAATTCCGAGCTCAGTGCTGTCAATGATTAGAAGATGACACACCACATAGTCACATCACAGCTGTTCAATCATACATCTTGTAGTGCCATAGACCATACTATAACTGCTCTCTGTCTGCAGAAACCTTATTGAAGTCTTGGCTTTGAGTACAGACAATGTCCTTAGTGACCAATTTTGTGAACAGGATTAAAGGCATGCATCAAAAATGGCTAAAAACAGAGAGCAGAGAGTAATAAGACTGGAAGGAATAATACACCAAACAAAATTTGACACTAAGCTACATAAAGTGTTACGGCAGGTAGCCAAGCTCTCAGTCTAAGAAGCATCTTAAGTGAGGAGAGAACAATAGTGAGGTAAAGAGGTTTAAACAATGAAACATATAATATAGAAGTAGAAGCAGGCTATATGGTCCTTTATGTCTGTTGTATCATTCAATGTGATCATCTACTCAGTACTCTGCTCCTGCTTTCTGCCTATGCCCTTTGATCTCTTCAGTCCGAAGAGCTACATCTTCCTTGACCATCTTCAATGTTTTGACCCCAATAATTTCCTGTAGCAGAGAATTCCATAGGCTCCCACTTGCCAGCTGAAAAAAGTTCTCCTAATCTGTGTCCTAAAAGGCCTACCCCACAGCCAAACATCCTTCCTCAGATAAGGAGACCAAAACTGCACACAATACTCCAGGTTTGATCTTATCAATGCCCTATACTGTTGCAGCAAGACAGTACTGCACCTGGACTTGAATCGTCTCGCAATGAAGGCCAACATACTTCCCATACCTGGGAATAACCTAATGAACCTTCTCTGGAATGCAATTGTTCTCTTGTTGATGAACTTTTGGTTAAGGAACACTGCCAAACTGAAGATTACCCCCATCAGAGGGAGTGGCTTACTGCAGACCTGCTCTTTACCAGCTGATAACTGGAAGAGCACTTAAATAGATGTGGGTAACATTTCTATTTCCCTTTTCAAATCTCCAGTAAACAGATGAGTACCAGAGGACCACTCTCGTTACTCATCGAAAAAATTGAGATCAGGGTGGAATTAGTCATGAAAAGGAGACATATTCTTGGAACAAATACTTGTAGTGAAACTTTGAGTCCTTTCTGTTAACAGTAGTAAACACCTATTACTGTTTCCATCAAAATAACAGTTTGGATTGTGAAGAGGCAACAGCCAATTTGCATACCTGCTTCAAGCATGCACTGGCAGATTTTTTTTATTTTGTATAACACCAAGTATTTACATGGTTTATAGCCCATTAGTTAAATTTGTGTACATACAATTTTCATGAGACATACAGTCCTAATGTTAAGGATATATAAAATTCAAATAACTGTGGGTCAGGAGTCAAATATATGTCAGAATAGGAGAAAGTAAGGACTGCAGATGCTGGAGATCAGAGTTGTGTGGTGCTGGAAAAGCGCACCAGGTCAGGTAGCATCTGGGGAGCAGGAGAATCAATGTTTTGGGCATAAGTCCTTCATCAGGAATTCCTGATGAAGGGCTTATGCACGAAATGTCAACTCTCCTGTTCCTCAGATGCTGCCTGACCTGCTGTGCTTTTTCAGCACCACACTCTCAGCGTATGTCAGAATAGGTAAGATTGTAAAGGACATGAGTCAACCAGATGGGTTTTACTGATATTTGATGACATCTTCATGGTCACCATTTACATTTTACATTTATCAATTAATTTGAATGTCACCAGAGCACCAGTCTAGGCTTCTGGATTACTAGTCTAGGGACATTAACTGCCTTCTCTTCCTAGAATGCAACTGCCTGTGGAAATGCAGGTTATTACCTTTATGTATAATGATATTTCCAATTATTCTTATCATTTTCAGACATAGGTTCAAGTCTTGGTAAAACAGTCCTGAAAAAGCTGGGTGAAACCATATACCCTGTACTGAATTCAGCATCTCAGCTAGCACAAGGTAATGACCACAAATCTGAGCACACTGTCAAGGAAAACATGGTAACTGTCTCATTTAAGGAAGTACTATTGATGGAATAGATGGGAATATTCCTAAGGGATGGATAAGGTCAATTTAACTGTCATGATCTGAAATTTCTTTTAAGAAATCCTCTACCCTTTACACTTGAAACAATAACCTGCTCTGTCGGTGATTGTTTAAAAGAATCACAGCTGAACTATTTTATTTGGTAGGCCAATTGGTGGACCATCTGTATAAGCAGTTTCAATAGAAGTCTTTGTTGCCATTTCTCAAAGGCCTATTATTATGTCACCATGTTTGCTCGGCTGAGCTTCAAAAGCTATGGTTATCTTAACTGTTCATCGTTTGATGGGCAGACGGCAAAGACTGTTAAAGGATTATCTGTCTTCTGAACAAAAGTGTATTTGGTTTTATAAGAGACAACAATTTAAGAACAATTTAAAAGTTTGTTGCTCTCATGAATGGCGTTTCTTTTCACTATCGTGTACATATTCAGTGCTGTATTAGATTTTACAAAGTTCTCTTTTATCTTTACATAGTTCTGGGGTATGACAATGAAGTAGGGAGTGAACTCATATGGAGCATAAACACTAGTGGCGACCAGTTGAGCCAAAAATCTATCTCTAAATTTTGCAAGATGATATAATGAATTTTGTAGGAATGAAAAGCTTAACAAATGAAGAATGTTTGTGGAATCTGGGCCTATATTCGATGGAGTTTAGAAGGATGAGGGTGGATCTAATTCAAACATACAGAATACTGACTGGCCTGGCAGAGTAGATGTTGGGAAGATTTTTCCATTGGTAGGAGAGACTAGGATCTGAGGGCTTAGCCTTAGAGTAAAGAGAAGACCTATTAGAATAGAGATAAGGAGAAATGTCTTTATCCAGAGAGGGTGGATCTATGGAATTCATTGCCACAGTTGAAAAATGTGGTGCTGGAAAAACACAGCAGGCCAGGCAGCATCCAAGGAGCAGGAGAATCGACGTTTCGGGCATAAGCCCTTCTTCAGGAATTCATTGCTACAGAAGACTGTGGAGGCCAGGTCATTCAGTATATTTAAGACTGAGGTGGATAGGTTCTTGAGTATCAAGGGGTTAGGGGAGAAAGCAGGAGAATGGGGTTGAGAAACTTAGCAGCAATGATTGAATGGTGGAACAGACTCGATGGGCTGAATGGCCTAATCTCTGCTCCAATGTTTTATGGTCTTATATAAAATGGATGAAAATGCGGAAGAAAGTGTGCTTCCAATACAGAAGAGATGGTTTGAAATTTCAAGGTTTATTAGAATTCTAACTGAATCATGTTACCCATGTTCTAATTGCTTTTATTCACAGTTGTCACTGAGATGAATGAAAGACTGGTGCTCACAAATTCGACAGCAGCAAAACTGCTACATCAGCAGGAGGTTCTCCAGCAGAATGTGACCATCATCCAACAAAACATTAACAGAACACTCAATATGTGTGGTTTACAATGTGTCAGCATCCAGGGTATTCTGAAGGACCTTGACCTTGTTGCCAACTTTGGAACAGTATGTGAATTGCTGGCCATTGGTTCTTACTTTTTGTCACCTCTACAGCCTTAGAACTGCTTAGGACACAATAGAATCACTACTGTCCAGGAGAAGGCCATTCAACCTATTGTGACATACTGGCCCTCGTAAGGAGTAATTCATGTACTGGCCCTTCCCCGCATCCATCCTGTTCAAACACCTGCTCTTCTCCAATTCCAGCCTCTTTTGAATCCCAAATATTCATTATTGCACCATTGCCCAGTATGCCTACAGCTCCCCGAGCTCTAATCTCTGAAATTTCCTTTCTGAATTTGCACTGCCTCTTTTTTCTCCTTTAAGATGCTCCTTGAAAATTTAATTTGGAGTGCATCTTTCTCCATTTATAAAATCAAAGGCAATCAGATTGGAGTGAATCATTCCCTTTTATCCACGGTGCACTCTGTAGGAGCAGATAATGAAATACATACACACCATATTGCACCAGGATGAATCTCACCCATTATATACATGGTACATGTAAAGGTAAAGTAATATAAAAATACCATAGTTCAGAGGGCCACTCTCTCATTAGAGAGAGAGGCAACTGGTGTGCTTTAGATTAGATTACTTAGTGTGTGGAAACAGGCCCTTCGGCACAACAAGTCCACACCGACCCGCTGAAGCGCAACCCACCCAGACCCATTCCCCTACACCTAACATTACAGGCATTTAGCATGGCCAATTCACCCAATCTGCACATTTTTGGATTGTGGGAGGAAACCGGAGCACCCAGAGGAAACCCACACAGACACTGGGAGAATGTGCAAACTCCACACAGAGAGTTGCCCGAAGTGGGAATTGAACCCAGGTCTCTGGCACTGCGAGGCAGCAGTGCTAACCACCGTGCCGCCCTGGGAGGCAAGATTGAGAAGGTGGGAACTTTGCGAACATGGGCTGACTTTGAAATACATACAAATATCCACTTGCTACAATGACAAGGAGAATTAGCTCCTTGATCCGTAGACTATCTGTTCATGAAGATGCAGATCAGAAACCATGCAGTGATGCAGTTCAGTGTGAAGGTGACTGCATTCCATAAAGTCACTTCAATGAATTGAGAAGTCAGAATAGACTCGTGCCATTATCAGGTAACTCTCCCTCAATGGCATCCATATTGTTTGACACTTTATCCCAAAGTTAAAGGCCCCATTTTCCCCAATTGGGCACATCACCCAACTGCAACTTGCATTACAGTGACTGCTTCCCCTTGAGGAATGCATGGGGACAATATCACTGTGAAGTGGGGATTGGTGCATGTGGAGTTTGGGTGAATGACCGGTTCCCAGTGCCAACGCCCAGAGTCACTATAGGTCAAGCAAGTTTGGACTCCCAGCCAGGATTCACAGCCTGGGTGGTATCCTGACCTCACCCTGCCATTGAAGTAGCTAAATGAATACAATTTGTAAATTCTGATGTTCAAAACATTTGTATTTTATTAACAGACTCCTAATATGGATAAGGAGATAAATGCCATGAGGCAAATTGTGGACACCAACTTTTATTCCATTGTACAAAAGGTAAAGTAATTGTGATATCAAAAATTACCAATCCAGCTGTCCTTATAAGATTGACTATTTCCCACACTTTGAAGGTTCTGAAGGAAGTCAGCCAAAGTGGCCCCCAAGCAGGCCTATTCCTGACTGGGAAGTATTGAAATCCCAGGAGCACAAGCTAAAGATGAGGAAGTAAGAATAGGAACAATGTTAAAAAACTTTTTTTTGACTCTGTTAAACTATATACTCTTGATTAAATTTTATTATCAATGGAGCAGACTGGATTGACAATATGTCTGCTGTTGATCACATGATGCCGTTGACCACAATCTCTAGAAAGTAGCAATCAGCAATAATCGGGGACAAAACATTGTGCATGAGATGTCCCCTGCAGTTATCTCCTAAAATTCTTAATGGTTTTTGACCAGGTGCAACAAAGTCACCTCATTGAATAAAATTACAGAAGTTGCTGGATTGTTTTAACTACATTTAGTTGTATAGATTTTTGACTTCTCTCCTTACTGTGACTTTTACCACCAAGGCTGAAAACAGCAATATCAGCTCCAAGCGAAGCTGAAGGCCTGCCTCTAGTCCCAACTTTCCTTGATTTTGGGAAATAATGTGGTATTTCACCTGGAAAGTGAAATAGTTTCTAGCTTTCAAGAATGATACTGCCCTTTTAATGCAATTCACCTTCATTCAAACTTACAGGAAAATGAATTCTGCCAGACAAGCCAACTGGAAAACATTATTAAGACATTGACTCACTGGATTCTAATTCAAGAGAATTAATGTCAACATCTTCAATTTTTACATAATTCATTATGTAGCTTCCTTCCTTTCCTTTCTCTTTCTTCCATGTACGCTTGTGTGTATGAGTGTGTACCACATTATGCCTCTGTCTCAAACATAACTTTGTTTTTACTCAAAGAACTTGCTGTGAGTTATTTTCAAATTCACAAGTAGAGTTTGGAGAAATGGACCACTGCCTATTGCAGACAGGGAAACATTATAATTCACCTCTGTTACTGACAGAAGAAAGCATTAAAAATGATTTAATTATTGCCTTCATGTTTCTGTGACAGAAATTGAGGCCGCATGTCTGTGATAGAGTCTATTGCAAAAGAGCCCATTGCAAGAAAATCTAACGAGACTCTAAATTTATGAAGCAAATCTAAATTACATGTGGAACAAAACCAAGTATAATCTGCAAAGTCCAATTCTATGGCTGGAACTATCTGGAAGATAAATAAGTGTACTGCAGCAATACCAGCAACATTGTAAATTGTACTACAAAGATGAGTGTTGAAAAGAAAGAATTGACTGTAAAAGTATTAGCCGCTCTAAGCCTAGGATAAGACCATAAGACCGTAAGACATAGGAGTGGAAGTAAGGCCATTCGGATCATTGAGATTTGTAACTGGACATAAAAAAGCTTCACTTGAGTCAAAATAACCCAAGATATTCCAGATACTTTTAAGTGTTTAGACCTTAGCCATTGTCTGGAAGAGGTATCAGAAGAAACAGAACTGAAAACTGATTGGAATCCTGTACCCAGAATAATTACCATAGCTGCAAAACTGCTGATAGTGCTGGAAAGGTGGAGGCTAGAAAGAGAGTAGGAGAAAGCAAAAGGGAAAAAGTGTGAGTTTTAGCAAAGACTCCGAAGAAGTGAGAGAAAATGAGTCGAGAATTCCTAAAGGGGGAGAGAGGAACAAAATACATATTTTGGGCAAAGAATGTGGGACCTGGAATTAAAAATTTGAAGAAGGCAGCAAGAAATGCTTGTATTACAAGGAACTGCTTGGTAAGTTCTCAAGCACTGAGAACAAGGCAATAAAATTAAGAAGGGTCAAGAAATCACTGGTAGATTTTAAGAGAAATGAAAGGAGTGTGACAGAAATCAAAGTAGTGAACAGCTCGTTGTTATTCAAATGGGGAACAGGGTCATTCCCATCCAACAGGACTGATACTGAGAGAACTACATCACATAGTGCCATCACATAGAGGGATTTGAAATTATGTTTTCTTTATAACTATACTCCATGAGTTAAATTTTCTTAAAATTGACTTTTTGTGGGACTCCATCACTGTCGTGGATTACATTTTGTCGGTTGACCACAATTTGTGGATAGTGCTGATCAGCAGTTTCCATGGGGATAAGGCGTTCCGACATCTTCCTGGAATGTCTCACTCCTTGCATTGTGGAGACATTCCAGTCAAGGTAACATAAAGCACCTCAAATGAGATGCCTCACCCAACCAGTTCAGAAAAATGGAAACGATCGAAGTCCGTCAAGCGTGAGATGGCACGAATGGTCTCCAAATTTATCTCCTAAAACACATAATTTTTTTGACCAGATAAGTCAATGTCATCTCATTAACCAGAATGGCCCATCCTGAAGCCCTGCTCATGGAACTGAGACTGCTGGTTTGTTTGAATCATCTTTAATTATACAGTTTTTGAATGCTTTCCTTAGTCTGCTCTTTGCGATGGGACAGAAAAAATGTAAAATCTGCTCCACATTCAGCTAAAAGCCTTTCTATAATTGTAAACATTCTCAAAGTCGGCTTTCAAGAAACAATTCTGCATTGCACCTGAAAAGTGAACTAATTTCTAAGCTTCCAAAATTAAGTGTTATGCTTTCAATTGCAATCCACCTGCAGCTAAGCTCCTATGAAAGTAATGAACCCAGATCAGCTAACTGCAAATTTTCCTCAGATGTTGAAACTATAATTCATGTGAATTAATACCAGTATCTTTGATTCTTAAGTAACTTACAAATGAAACCTCTTTCTCTTTTTCTTTCTTTCTTCCTTGTCTGTTTTATGTATGTTATTGAATCATTCCACTCCTGGGTTTTGAATGGATAAATACGTTTTAATTTAACTGTAAAGAAATTTCTGCAGGAATTTCTAGTTTGAGCTTCACAAACAGGTTTTGGTGAAATTGCAGCACCACAGATTTCAAAGAGGGAAAGTAAAAAAGAAAAGAATTTAAATACAATTCTAAAAATCAATTCACCTTGACAATGATAACCTAAAGGCGAAAGTGGGTACTGCAGATGCTTGAAGGGCTTTTGCCCGAAACGTCAATTTTCCTGCTCCTCTGATGCTGCCTGACCTGCCGTGCTTTTCCAGCACCACTCTAATGACAACCCAAAGTATGCTTCCAGAGGAAACACATTGACATATAAATTGGCTTAAAGAAACAATTACAGCTGAAAAAGAAATATTAGAACCGTTTTTTGTTGCATTTAACCACTCATTCCATTTTCTTTCAATGTCTCCTTCTATGGTATCCATTAGAAATGAATTATACCATGATCCAACACACAAGGAAGTCATTTCTCATTTGCAAGCAATAATAAATGTTCAAATGCCAATTACTTTCAGTAATACTGACTCGTATTCATTATTCTCTCTCACATTGTTAAGAATCCATTATTCTCTAAACCTGTCTGTTAGAGAAAACATTTAGACTGTAATACTCAGTAACTTTCAGGTACTCTAATTCTCTATGATTCACTCCTAGTTTCCTTGGACATAATAAAGTAATATTCGGTCATGATGTATAATTACTCACAATCTTGGTAATTTGTTGAGTAAATTTGACACCTTGTCTCTGTCCTAACTTGTGTTGTTCCTTTCTGTAAAGGGTTATAAAGATTTTAATAATACACCAGCCCTGCTTGTCAACCAGTCATTTAGTACTGTATCAGGTGAGTGCTATCCTTGGACTAAACCTGTTCATCCTAAAAATCTTGTGCTTCAGATTGATGTTGATGTGTATGAAATAGAGTCAGTGTTGGTAACATTCAAATTCTACACCCTCTACCTTCCTACTCTTTGCTATTCAAGGTGTTGTTCTGTGTCATAATGTTATTATAATTGGGGAATTTGGATTGCTAGAGGCAGATGGGTTTTGATTTCAGTTCTGCCACCGTAACATTTTTTAAAAGCTCAGCATGTCATTTGGTACAATGCCTAAATACGTAATTTCCAATAACGCATGTGATTCAGTTAAGTGCCAGCAGGATATCTATGCTGCTAGTGGATGAAATTTGGGAAGCTGGAAGGATGCTCCTGATGACCAGGCAGTTCAGAAGGGGGAGGGTGGTCACAGTTTAAGGATACAGGATAGGTCATTTAGGACTGAGTTGAAGAGAAACTTCTTCATCAAGGAAGTGTTGTGCCTGTGAAATACTGTGCCATGAAAAGCAATTGTGACCAAAACATTGAATGTTTTCAAGAAAGAGATAAATAGTTTATAGGGCTAAAGGAATCAAAGGATATGGGGCAACAGCAGGAACAGCATACTGAGTTGGATGATCAGCCATGATGGGACAGGCTCAAAGGGTTAAGTGGCCTACTGTTGCTCCTATTTCCTCTGTTTCTGTTTTTTTATATTGCCGAGTTTGCAATAGACAGGAAAACAGACCATGGGCCATTAGTTTTGGTTTGGATTTCAGTTTTAAGGAATCTGGACTTCAGTTCAAGTGATCAGTTTCTTTCCAGCAAAAAGGCTTTACCTTTTGAAGTCTCCAAGCTGTGATAGTTTGTATAGAAGATTTCAAGATGTCAGTACTGAAAAAATGTTTAGACTGTAAAGAGATTCGGTAGGCGAAAGCGAAGACTGCAGATGCTGGAGATCAGAGTCTAGATTAGAGTAGTGCTGGAAAAGCACAGCTGGCCAGGCAGCATCCGAGGAGCAGGAAAATCGACGTTTCAGGCAGGAGCCCTTCATCAGGAATGAAGGGTGATGAAGGGTTCCTGCCCAAAACGTTGATTTTCCTGCTTCTTGGATGCTGCCTGACCTGCTATGCTTTTCCAGCACCACTCTAATCTTGACTATAAAGAGATTCAAGCCAGCAAAACTGGAAATAAGTCATAAGACTGTCTCAGCAATACAAGAAGGAGAATTGGAAAGTTAGTTAACTGAGATATTTAAGAGTTGAGATAGGACTGAAATTTTATGGGATCGAGTACCTGTATTGGATGTTTCTGGAAAACTTTATTTTGCTATTGTTTTAAGATATTTTGAAACTGTTTTATTATATAGCTTTATTTGCATTTTTCTTTCCCTAATAAACTTGTGTTCCTGTGTTTGATAATAGCCCCTGTGCAATTACTTGGTGGCAGAGGTTATGATGACACTAGGCAGCATTTAATGGGGGCCTCAGGAGTGGTTTGTGAGGTGGAGGTTTGGGGGGAGGGTGGGGGTCACCATGAAGTGGTAAGGGGAATCCGGGATGTGGAATAGTGTTGCCTTCCCACCACCATGGAATTCTATCGGTGGGTGATGGGGATGGTAGAGGATGGCATTTCAATTCAGAGGTCAAATGAAGCCTTTAAGTCATCAAAGAAGCACCATTTTGATACCTCTTTCCTGCCTTTCCTCACTTGGCAGCCATCCTGTGGCCTCAGAATGAATGGGCTTCATTATTTATCCATTATAGTCATAGAGTCATAGAGCTGTACAGCTTGGAAACAGATCTTTTGGTACAACTTGTCCATGATGACCAGATATTCTAAATTAATCTAGTCCCATTTGGCAGCATTTGGCCCATATCCCTCCAAACCCTTCCTATTCATATACCAACCAAATGCCTCTTAAATGTTGCAATTGTACCAGCCTCCACCACTTCCTCTGGCGGCTCATTCCATACACGTACCCTCTGTGTGAAAAGGTTGCCCCTGTCACCTTAAACTTATGTCTTCAAGTTTTGGACTTTGCTAACCTGGGGAGAAGACCTTGTCTATTCACCCTATCCATGCCCCTCGTGTTTTTATAAACTTCTATAAGGTCACCCCTCAGCATCTAATGCTCCAGGGAAAACAGCCCCAGCTTATTCATTCTCTCCCCATAGCTCAAACCCTCAACCCTAGCAACATCCTTGTAGATCTTTTCTGAACCCTTTCAAGTTTCACAACATCTTTCCTATAGCAGAGAGACCAGAATTGAATACAGTATTTCAGGCACAGGCCCCCAGTGGCAATGGCACCACCACAGGTGGCATCAAACAATCCAAATCCTCTTCACCAAAACCTGCCTGATTAGTCCCAGCAACCCCCAACCCCATGTGCAGCATCAGTGCCATTTTTCCAGGCCATCTGCAATCCCAGCTGTGACCCCGCTCCCTGTTGGGAAGATGGGACCAAAGAATTGCTGTTCCTCTCATTGCCTTGGAGTTGGGATGTCATCTCTTGCCAGGAGTCCCAGCAGAGTCCATTAGCTGCTTGAAAACCCCAGAATCTGATGATGGCTTTTTGAAACTGTTGAGATGGGATTGCCCCCAGACTTTCAGCTTGCTGCCAGGGCTATTGCCACCCCCAACAAAATATAACCTATTGTATGAATGAAAATTGTTGTTGTTCTACAATTCCACAGAGTACAAAAATGATTTTTAAAAGACTGTCACTCACCTGTGCTAGTACGTTCTGAACAATGAGACGGTGTAATTGAGTCTGGAAGTACCAGAAGCTAGAATGAGGGTTTCAGCAGAAGATGGGATAAAGCAGAGCTAATGTAGAATCAACAGTTTAATATTAGGGACAAGGTTCCACATATCTACCATGATTTGTCCAAACAAATGTTTCCGGTTTTATTCTTGAACGACTTAACTTAATATTGTGGCATCTTCTGGATTTTCTCACCAAAGGAAATAGCTTTCCCATATCTCATCCGTCAAAATACTCCATTATTTAAACACCTTCATTACTTACCACTAAGTCTCCCCCTCATACTCAAGGAAATGCAAGCCATATTTAAGCAAGACATCCAGAAACATCTTTTATCCCTTTAACCTCGTGACCTTCTGGTGAATGTATGATGCTCCCTGCCCAAAATGACAATGGTGTTCTTGGGCTGTGGTGCCATAAACTGAACACAGCTAATCCAGATTGAATCTGACCAAGGCTGCATATGGCAGGAACACCACAAACTCCTTTTTATATTGCTGCCCCTTTGAGATATAGTCATAGAGATGTACAGCATTGAAACAGACTCTTTGATGGCCAACGTTCCATCAGTTGTCTTAGCTAATTTTGAATGCTCGCATTAAGTAATTTTAAAAACAAATTTCATAAAAATATTATCATATTTTTACATTTGCACAGAAATTAAGAAAAGCTTGAAGAATATTGAACACGAGGTACAAAAAGGTGTACAGGCATTTCCATTATTAACTACATTAAAGTCAATCAATGCCTCACTAGATTCTGTGGATCTCGAAATAAGTAAATACCGCCCAAAGATTCAGGAAGGCAATAAATACAGGTAAGATTGGAAATCGGGGCAGCACTGTTTACTTGATGTAACTCACAACTACCAATGTAACAGTCTAATTTAGCTCACATTCCTGAACAAAGCCATAGTATACCCACATCCCTCACTGTAACACTCTGATATATCCCATGCACTCACTGTACCATTCATATATCCCACAGCCATCACTGTAACACTCTGACATATCCCACATTCCTCATAGTAACACTTTGATATAGCCTATCTCTCTCTGAAACACTCTGATGTACCACAGCATTCACTGAAACTCTCTGATATACCCGATACCTCTCATCATCCCACTATGATACATCCCACACCCCTCACTATAACAGTTCAATATACCCAATACCTTGTCACACCGTGATATACCTCACACTCCTCACAGTCACACTGTGATATACCCCACATCCCCTAATGTACCCAAGCCACTCACTGTAACACTATGATAATTCCCACACTCCTCACTGTAACACACTGATATACCCAACAGTGTCATTGTCATACCATAATATACCTCACACCTCACACTGTAATCAATCACACGCCCCTCACTGCCACAATCTGATTTATCGAACACTGTCACTGTCACCGTCACACTGTGATATACCCCATATCCCTCATGGTCACACTGTGATATACCCCATATCCCTCATGGTCACACTGTGATATACCCCATATCCCTCATGGTCACACTGTGATATACCCCATATCCCTCATGGTCACACTGTGATATATCCCCACCATCCATTCTCTGAATTCCAGATCTGAGATTTTAGATAGCTGTTTATATTAAAGTGGATCTATTTCCTGATTTTGTTGGATGACTCTGGTATCTCTTTATTTCAGGTGGATAGTTGGGATTGTGCTGTCCGGTATCATTTTCCTCGTTGTTCTGTGTAATTATCTGGGGCTTCTACTGGGAACAGCATGCCTCAAACCCAATGTGAATCCCATTGAACGGAGTTTATTGTCCAACTGCGGGGGGAATCTCCTCATGGCGTAAGAAAAAAAAGAATTTTTTGTATTTTTGGTTTAATTTGAGACTGTAAAGTTGTTCTTGGGCTTGAATTTGCAGTACTTTCATACTCTGAGCACCTCCAAAACTGCTTCACAGCCACGGATAAGTAATCTATACAAATCCAGATGCCAAGTTGTTCACAGTAAAGTTCAACAGACAGCTCTGTGATACATTGCATAATAACCTACTTTTTAAAGAGATGGTTGGTTGAGATATAAATATTGGCCCAGTGCTGAAGCAATAGTAACTGCCACTGATCCTAAAAATACTGCCAACAAAGACCTCGCAACCTCTGTGATATGGACAGCCCCTTTCCTGATGTCAGTTTGCATCAGACTCTAAGTCACAGAATCAAAGAAATGTTACAGCAAAGAAGAAGGCCATTTGGCCCATCGTGTCTGCACCAGCTCTTGAAATGAATATCATTACCTAGTGCCAATCTCCTGCTTTTTTCCCATGTCCTTCAACGTTATTTCCATTCAATGAATCCTGTAATGGCCTTTTGAGTGTCTCAATTTGAACCTGCGTCCATGATACTTCTAGGCAGTGCAATTCATATCCTAATTGTCTTTTCTCACATCACGCTTGCTCCTTTTGTAAATCACTTCAAATCTATGCCCTGTCATTTTTGTCCTTTTATAAGCAGGAATAAAGGCATCTTCAGGTAGCTGTGATGTCAGCAAGCAGCCAATCAAGTTGAAATATTTTCATTGATAGCAAAACAGGAAATTGCCGATTTTCCTTCACTTTTAATTTGTTATCTGTGAAACAACTGACTATGATTATAACTTAAGAAAGGAGACAAAATAGTGTAAACAACCTGTATAAAATTCATTTTGGCAATAAAATGCTGGAAATAATTAGCATCGTCTGTGGAGTGAAAGAGCTAATGTTTCACATGGAGATGGTCTTGCATCGGAAGCATGATTATCTTGATCTGAAATGTTGGGCTGCATTATCATTTGTGGGATGGGTAGCAGGAGTTGGGAAAATGCCTGTACTCCTTTCAGGAAAATGTGGCTCCAGGAACATGACTTTCATCGTGGGATTGGAAGCCACAATTGGGCCAGGGGACTCTCTAAAAGTGTGGAGGTGGCTACAGACGCCTCTTGGTACTGGGTTGGGCTGTTTAAAAGCTTTGCTTTGAGGTTGTGGGTATTCTTCTCAGTAGTAATAACATTAAATTAGATCCTTAATCCCTCATAGCCCTTCACATTCCCACACAACTCACTTTGCACCATGCATGCCAATTAATGTCAACCTCGAGCCACGGCAATTGCCTCTTTTTGTTTCTCTTCTAATGTATAATTCTTCTACCTATCTTGCTAACCTATGTGCTTCTACCCATCTCAATGGCCCCCAAAATCCCTGATGCCAATGTAGTGCCAAGTGATGCCAACCAATGCTCAAATCACCCTTTGCATTAGCCCAGTCATGCTAACTTACTTAATGTCACTGTGGACAGCTCTCAGAGAAAAACAAAATAAAGTTTGAAGGAGGAGCAGATGAGAGAAGAAACCTGAGACAGGCAGTGAGGAGCACTGAGAAGAGTGAGTGAGGCAGGGATCCAAGACTGGGAGTGAGCATCACTTGGAAGCATGCCAAGAAAAGACCCCAAGACAGACAAATACAGAGCTAGACTCATTGCAGATGATTGGAAGTAGTTTTACTTTCTGCTTTTTCGTCCCATTTTAAAGTAAATAGTCTTAGGGCATGACAGATAGCTTGCCCGCATGGAATGCCCATCCTGTTCCAAGTGCAGTGTTGCAGGTATCTCATGGGGCATAGATAATCATGTGTAGGAAGTTTATGCAGTGGCAAAAGCTTCACTTTGGAGTTTTGGAACTCAAGTGTCAACTGATATTACAATTGTGCATCTATGAGACTGAGAATTACCTGAAAAGCCCAATTTAACAAAGTGGTAATGTGCAGATTAAGAGCAGGGAGGCAAATTTGGCACAGGGGACCAATAGGCAATCTAGAAAGGCCAGATATTTAGTGCATGAGTTGCACGAGTGTATGTCACTCACTAACCAGTTTCCCACTCTCTATTCTGGTGTGTGTGACGGCTTCTCAGGACAATGGAGAGAGAGAGAGAGAGAGAGACAAACTTCTGGGGCTGCAACTGGTTCAGCTGCACAAGTGGTGGGGGCAGAAGTGTGCAAGAGCAATACTGGTAGATGATAGTTCAGGGAATAGACAGGCCAGTTCTGTGACTGCAAATGATGGGGTTAAGGCTTTCAGAGAGTGGCTGCAGGACATTGTTTTGGGAGGGGGTGAAGGTCCAGAGGCCATGATCCACATTGGCATCAAAAACATCAGTAGAAAGAGGGAGAAGTTCCTGAAAGTAGAATTTAGAGAGTAAGAGACTGAAAAGCAGAACTTCTAAAGCAGTAGTCTTATTATTGCTCCTAGTACAGCATGCTTTCTCTAGTACCTCAATAGATTTAAGGTAACTGTGACTTTAACTCCTGGACTGCAACCTATGATAGCTTATTTCTGGAGCTATTATACATCTGAGTTTGGAAAAGCTCAGCTTCAAGTCCTTCAAGGGCGGCATAGTGGCTCATAGTTGATACTGCTGCCTCACAAACCCAGGTTCGATTCCAGCCTCGGGTAACTGTCTGTGTGGAGTTTGCACCATCTCCCAGTGTGCTGGTGGGTGTTCTCTGGGTGCTCTGGTTTCCTCCCACAGCCCAAAGATGTGCAGGTTAGGTGGATTGGCCATGCTAAATTGTCCTGTAGTGTCCAGGATGTGCAGGCTAGGTGGGTTAGCCATCGTAAAGGCCAGGTTATAGGAATAGGCTAAGGGTTGGTCTGGGTGGAATGCTTTTCAGTGGGTTGGTGTGGACCCAATGGGCCACTGGTCCCTTTCCACACTCTAGAGATTCTATGATTCCTCTTCAGAGTTTATCCCAGCACTTCCAGACTGGAATATTGAGAAAACTGACAGTTTCATCACCATGGTGAAAGTGAGGACTGCAGATGCTGGAGATTAGAGTCAAGATTAGAGTGGTGCTGGAAAAGCACAGCAGGTTAGGCAGCATCTGAGGAGCAGGAAAATCGACGTTTCAGGCAGGAGCCCCAGCTGTGCTTTTCCAGTGCCAGTCTAATCTTGAGTTTCATCGTCATTCCCACCTTAGAATCTGAGCCAATATTATGCTTCTACTGGCTATGGGCCACCTAATTGAAATGAGTTTGATCCATTTTATCTCAGTCATTACAAAACTGGACAATGCTGAGCACAAAATAGAAGAGTTACTAAATTGGAAACATTTATTTTATTTTTCTCTCCCCAGTTGCTGCCAGATCTGGTGAGTTTCTCCAGCATTTCTGTTTTTATTTTTTGGTCCTCCAGCAAACGCAATATACTGCTTTTGAGTGTAACCTGGTTGCTTGGGTCAAGGAGACCATACGGATTTTGCTGTGGCAAATGAATTGTCATTTTGGGACAATAAAGACTTTTCATTGGTTAAGTCATGTAGTTGAAAGAGAAGGGAGAGAGTTTTAACAAACTCCATCCACATTTAAAAATATATGTATTTGAACACTTTTAGTGAGAACTCTATATCAGTTCACCATACTCCATGAAACTCTCATCCTACTGATTACTAGCTTCTCATATTTATACAACCATTCACACTCAATTAGCCCTTAATTAATGTACCCATCACATATTCCCTTGTTTCCTGAAGTCTTAGGCGTCCCTTCATACCATAATAGATGTTAAAATATCACCCTCCCCCAGCCTGTGAAGGATCTGTCATCTGTCCTTTAAACGTAAATAGTTTTGAACTTTTACTCATCAAACGTCTTGCTCTGCTCTAACAGGGGAGTCGGCTTCAGTTTCATCTTCTCGTGGCTCTTGATGCTCCTTGTCCTTATCATGTTTATTGCGGGTGGAAACGTCTATTCGCTGGTTTGCAAACCCTGGTATGACAATGAGATTTTTCAGGTAATAATTGTGTGTTGATTAGGTTTTTACTATAAATCTGTAGCTAGCAGCATATGACAATATGAAATAATTGACCTCTCTCTGCTGGTTCTGATTACTGTCTTCTTAAAGATTCAGCTTTAATCCTTCACTGTCTCTTCATCTCTAGCTGGCTTACTGGTTAGCACTGTTGCCTCACAGCACCAGGGACCAGGGTTTGATTCCTACCTTGGGCAACTGTCTGTATGGAGTTTGCACATTCTCCCCGTGGCTGCGTGGATTTCCTCTGAGTACTCCGGTTTCCTCCTACAGTCCAAAGATGTGCAGGTTAGGGTGAATTGGCTATGCTAAATTGCCCATAGTGTTAGGTGCATTAGTCAGGGGTAAATATAGGATAGGGGACTGGGTCTGGGTGGGTTACTCTTCGGAGGCTCAGTATGGACTTGTTGGGCCGAAGGGCCTGTTTCCATTCTGTAGGGAATCTAATCTAATATTTATTTCCAATGTTTCAGATTCTGTAGCCTTCACCACCTCCAAGTTCCCCTCTGACCATAAATGTTCCTGCTTTGCAAATGTATCACCATTATTTCACCCTCACTGGGCCAAAGTCCTGGAACTCCCTCCTTGACAGCACTGTGGATGTACCTGTACGCGCAGACTACAATTGTTCAAGAAGGCAGCTCACCACACCTTCTCAAGGGCAATTAGCAATGAACAACAAATCATTGAATCCTTACAGTATGGAAACAGGCCATTTGGCCCAACAAGTCCATACCAACCCTCCAAAGAGTAACCCACCTAGACCCATTCCCCTAACTAACTCACCTAGCCTTCACATCCCTGAGCACTATGGGCAATTTAGCATGGCTATATCACCTAACCTGCACATCTTTGGATTGTGGGAGGAAACCCACACAGACACTGGGAGAATGTGCAAACTCCATACAGACAGTCATCCAACGCTGGATTCGAACCTGTGTCCCTGATGCCATGAGGCAGCAGTGCTAATCACTGAGCCACCATGAAATGCTGGTCTAGCCAATGACACTAACCAAGAATGAATTGTTAGAAAAGTTCTTGTTTGTTCATGGTTTTACGCAATCTTTCTTCTCCTTTGGGTAATTGTAGTGAAGTGCCAGCAGACTAATTTTCAAACAAGCATTCTTCTTCCATCACTGCAGTGAAACTTAAACCTGAGCTTCTGGCTCATAACAGTGGCACTACTTATTGAATATGAGACTCCCATTTTGAACAAGAGCTGTGCAATGTTTCTAAGAGATAATGATAAGAAGCTGTATGGATATAAGACATTTTGTGGAGAGGTAGCAAAGAATAATGGAAGGAAACCATTCGATTCATCATTGTTGTGACATCCCTTTCAAAGTGGTGTCTGATTAGTTTCATTTCTTTGCTCTTTGCCCAGAGTCTTGTAACTTTCTCCCTGTCAAGTATTTATCCAATTTCCTTTTTAATGTTATTATTGAAATTCTACTATCACCCTTTCAGGCAGTGAGTTCCAGATTCTATTCATTAAAAAAAGTTTCCACATTTCTCCTCTGGTTCTTCTGCCTTTAATTTGTGTTAGAACATAGAACATAGGACATTACAGCGCAGTACAGGCCCTTCAGCACATAATGTTGCGCCAACCTGTGGAACCAATCTGAGGCCTGACTAACCTACACTATTCCATCATCATCCATATGTTTATTCAATGACTATTTAAATACACTTAAACATGTGGCTCAGTGTTTAGCCCTTCTGCCTCACAGCGCTAGGGACCCAGGTTCGATTCCAGCCTCGGGCGACTGTCTGTGTGGCGTTTATATGTTCTCCCCGGTTCTGCATGGGTTTCCTCCGGGTGCTCTGGTTTCCTCCAGAGTCCAAAGATGTGCAGGTTAGGTGAATTGGCCATGTTAAATTGCCCATAGTGTCCAGCTATGTGTCAGTTAGTCAGTGGAAATGTAATAGGGTAGGGACATGAGTTTGGGTGGGACATTCTTCCAAGGTTTGGTGTGGACTTGTTGGGCCAAATGGCCTGTTTCAACATTGCAGGAATTCAATGATGAGTGTTCTCTGGTTACTAACCTTCCTGCCAATGGATACAGTTTCTCCTTATTTATTCAATTAAAACTCAAACATCTCTTTCGAATCTCCCTTTCAATTTCTCTCCTGTTAAATTAAGTAGATTTCAACCATACTGTGAAGCTTTTTAATTTCGCTGTAATTCCTGATGCCAATTTTAGATGTCTTTGTCTTCATCCTGCATGCACGGTTCTCCCACAGGGTTCTATATAATGTCTGTGCAGACTACTATCTTTTGAATATCCTGAAGTATTATTTAGAGGGTGTCAGTCTGCTAGGAACCAAAGCATTCTAATACTTGTGGCTGATCTGTCTGTTCAACCCTGATCCCTTCCCTTTCTCACCTTTGCATAAATATCAGCATGGTTGAAAGCAAATTACAAGTGGTAATTGGATGCCAAATCTGGTTGTATAATATGCTATTAAATGGCAAATACAGATTTCTTAATAGCTGCAATAGGTGGTGTACTCTCACAGTTGGAACATGATCAAATGCAGCCTTTTTATTTTGGACACTGCATGGGATAACCTTAACTTGATATTAGTACAAAACTGGTGAGATTTTATTGAGACTAAAGTCCAGACCACTTCTGAAGAAAAGTCAACTGAACTTGATATTTTTTTGGGCGCTACACTTTACCTGAATTTCATTTCCATTGAGTTCTGATATTGTTTGTTTCACATGATCTCCAAGTAGGATATTGTCTCTGCACTTTGTGGCTCAGTTATGCTATTCCTTCTCACAAAACAGTGACAGTTTACACAAAGCAGAATAAAGAGGAGCCCAATAAACCTGAAAGAGTTGGATCAAAGTGGTTGGTGAGGGGTGTGGAGGGTTGAGTGACTGGCAGCTGATCATCAGAATGATACAACAGAATTAGCAGAAATAAGCCAAACAATTTTTTCACCTTGACGAAAAAACAGCAAATGCTGCAGATCACAGTGGGTCAGACAGCATCCACGGAGAGAGAGTAAGCTAATGTTTTGAGTCTAGATGACTCTTCATCAGAACTTATTCCTTCTTGTGCATAGCACTGTGTGCAGGACATTATTCTGAGACAGGCACAAACTGGGGAGAGGACTGTACTGAAACTATATGATACCTGTATATTTCTCTCTTGTGTTGCAGGTAATTGAAAGTTCAGGGCTGATGGCTAACTTTAACCTGGCACACATACTCGGACTGAAGGATACCCATCTGAGCATCAACAATACTTACAAGTGAGTGAACATTCCTTTAACATTAGAACTGGAGCTGCATCTGAATGATCTCCCTATTTACCACAAACTATTGTGTTTTACAGGAGTTTCTGGAGTTAATAAGGATTGGAGACTGTTAAACCAATCACGGCATTATACTCTTGTTTTTATTTATCGACCTGTTCAAAGATGTTATTACACACCAGACAAACAAGAGCAGAACTCGCATAGTTAGTGGTCAGGTCTTAGAAAGTGTGGTAGAGCAGAGAGACTTAGGGTTCAGGTATATGGTTCCTTTAAAGTTGCATCACAGGTAGACAGGTTGGTAAAGAAGGCATTTGCACCCATGCTTTCATTGCTTAGACCATTAAGTATAGGAATTGGGATGTCACATTGCAGTTGTACAGAACATTAGTGAGGGCACTTTTGGAGTGTTGTGTACAGTTGTGGTCACCCTGCTATAGGAAGGATATTATTAAATTGCAGAGGGGGTAGAAAAGAGTTACAAGGACGTTACCTGGACTGGAGGGTTTGTGTTATAAGGAGAGGCTGGATAGGCTGGGACTTTTTTCACTGGGATGTAGGAGGTTGAGGGGTGTAGGAGGTTGAGGGGTGATCTATAGAGGTTTGTAAAATCAAGAGGGACATATTTAAGGTGACTAGAAAATGTCTTTTCCCCAGCATGGGGGGGAATTCAAAACTAGAGGGCATATTTTTAAGATTGGAGGAAAAAGATTTAAAAGGGACCTGAGTGACAACATTTTAACATGGAGGGTGGCTCTATGTACCAGAGGAAGTGGTGGATGGAGGTACAGTTATATATTTAAAAGACATTTGGATAGGTACATGAATCGAAAAGGTTTGCGGGGATATGGGCCAAATGCACGTAAAGGGACTAGGTTAGTTTGGGAAACTTAGTCTTCATGGATGAGTTTGACCAAAGGGTCTATTATCTGACCTCTAGACCAGATAGGACTGGAACCAAGGCCTTCTGGCTCTGGGGTAGAGACACTACCACTGCATCAAAAAAGCTTCATTCGCATAGTTTTAACTCTGTTGCTACAGCCACAGGATCATGGAACTTCCCCTTTCTGTGAAGTTCTGTTCCCAGTGCTGAGACTGGAGAGATTAAGGGAAAGGTGCTTCTGGGAATTAGTGCTCTAAGTTATACAAGTTCTCACAGAATTGCATGGATCCTTTAGCTTCCTCTTTTCAATTCTCAGATAAATCTGTAACAATAATACTCACTTTTTTCTTAAGTCCAGTTGTTTTTGATTGGTTAGTTTAAATAGTGTGGGTTGGTTTATTTTTTAGGCAGTACCTGTGCCTACAGCAGTGGTGTGCATTGAGGAACTAAAGCTGGTGTTGTACGTATAGCTGCCAGTGGTTATTGATAAGGTAGTGGCCTGAGCTGGTTTGTTGAGGAGAGTATAAAGGGTGCCCAGTAATAAAGTTACTTTACTAGGAGGGATTATTTCCTAGAAGGATGGCATAGGATTAATAGGAAAGATAAGGATGGCAAGACAGGGTTGGAATTGAAATGGGGGTATGGCATGGAGGGAGAGGTGCCATGATGGATGAGATACAATGTGAACATAGGACTTGGAAATGGGAGTAAATCACTCTACCCTTCAAGCCTGCTCCACCATTCAATAAGATCTGATTGCTCACACTTCCCACTAACCCCAATAACATTTCACTCCTTGCTTATCACAAAACTAACTACCTCTGTCTTTAAAATATTCGAACATTGTCCTTCCACTGCCTTTTGAGGGAGAGTTCCAAAGATTTACGACCCTCTGTGAGAAGAAATTTCTCCTCATCTCTCTTGCGTCGGCCACACACTCTTTTTAACCAGTAACCCCTCGGTCGAGAATCTCCCACACCAATCCAGACCCTATGATGACAGATTTGATCAAGTGCGGCAAAATGATCGGAAGTTATTTGATAAAACCTATTGTCTGAAAACTGAAGATGAAGATTCATAAGACTTGAATGAAATGGTTTGACAGAAGCTGTCTGCTGAATTAAAATAGCACATCAGTGTTGATTTTAAAAATGAAGCAGACAATGACAGTCTAATCCCACCAGAGTTTCTCACTCCAATGGACATGGCACCATAGAAATGTGGACTCAGGGAAGGAGCAGTTATAATGTTGGCATGAAACTTGAATCCTAAACAAGGACATTGTAATTGAGCAAGGATAGTTAAGAAATTGTTTTTTTAGATGATAAACACGAACATTATAACTGACCGATTTAGAGGAAATAATATGTTTATATCCTGAATAATTAAGCCCATAAGATGTAAACCTGCCTTTAGAACTCAAGAAAAAAACTTCTCAATTAGATTTTCATATTAGATGTCTATAGATAAGTCACGGGGCCAGACTCATGACAAATTTATATTTCTAGGTATGATTTACACTTGGACAACTTTATATGGCTTTCTCCAGAGTGAGACAGTTTTACTCTGTTAAACCTTCTGGTGAAAGAATAATTACGCATTTTATATTTAAAGGAGTACTGTTCAAATACTATATTAATTTGACTGCAAATGCTATGAGTCTCTGCTACATTAAAATGTTCTTCTTACATCTTAAAAAGGCGGAGTAGGTCATTCAGCCCTATCGGCCTAAGAACAAAGAACAGTACAGCACAGGAACAGGCCCTTCGGCCCACCAAGCCTGTGCTGACACATGCCACCTTTCCAAACTAAAACCTGTATCCCTCTATTCCCTGCCGATTCTTGTCAAAATTTCTCTAAAACATTGCTATTGTATCTGCTTCTACCACCTCCTCTGGCAGTGCATTCCAGGCACTTACCATTCACTGCATAAAAAAACCTGCCTCTCCCATCTTCAATGAACCTTTTACCTTCACCCTATGTCCCCTTGTAATTGATGTTTCTACTCTGGGAAAAAGTCTCTGACGATTCATTCTATCCACGTCTGTCATAATTTGGTAAACTTCTATCAGGTCATCCCTCAGCCTTTGATGTCCAAGTTTGTACAATCTCTACTTGTAGCTAATACCCTCCAAACCAGGCAACCTCCTGGTAAATTGTTTCTATACGCTCTCCAAAGCCTCCACCACCTTCAGGTAGTGTGGTGACCAGAATTGTACACAATATTCAAAATGTGGCCAAACTAAAATTCTATAGGTGCAACATGACTTGCTAATTTTTATACCCAGCCTCATGAAGGCAAGCATGCCATATCCACTTGATTAAATGCCTTTCCTCTGGGGCTCGGAGATTTTAAAGTCTGCTCCCTGTTTAGGAGACGAGGAAGCAGCACACCGCACGTGAGCCCCCGCTCCCCCCATCCAACATCGCTCCCCCTGCCCCCACCCCCTGCTTCCCCCCTCCAACACTGCCCCCCAACTGCCCCCTGAGCGGTCCAACACCGCCCCCCCCAACTGCATCCGCCCCGGTCCAACACCGCCCCCGGTGGGCCTCAGCCCCCTCTCTGGGGCAGCCAGACTGGACACCACCAACAAGATTGCTACCGCTGCTGCGTTTTGGGGGGTGTGAGACTCCAAATAGTGTGCGCATACCCACAGACACAACTTTTTACTGCAACGTTTTGACAGGTTCCACCTCTCTCCTTTACAGGACAATGTTGGAGAGATTATCTGGGGAAGGGGGGGTTTAGGTTACACCCCTGTGTAGAACTCCAGGGAAAGTGTGGGGGGAGAGAGAGAGAGAGGGAGGGTGGGAGGTCAGTCATTTGGAGATGGTACCTGTTTAATCAACGTAAACATAAGACGCGATCCCTGTTGGAAACACATCTTTGATGTAATGTTTCTATCAGCACCTCGAGATCTCCTTTGGATAATCCGATATTTGGATAATTGATATTTGGAAAATCAAAGTTCCTCTGTATTCTGTTCTAAGCACCAGCTGATGCAAGCCTAACCTCTGCAGCCTTTCCTAATAAAATGACCCACCCTTTCTAGATATTAGTCTGGTGAATCTTCTCTGAACTGTTGCCAATGTATTTACATCTTTCCTTAAATAAGCAGACCATGACTGTGCATAGTACTCCAGGTGTGATTCCAGTGCCCTTCTCATCTTTTAAATTGAGTTCCCTTGCAAAAAAAAATTTCCTCATTTCTTGCTGTACCTGCGCAGTAGCCTTTTGTGATTCATGCAATCCTATACCCCACTTCCTCTGCAGCTCAGAGCTCAGGTATCTCTCACCACTTAAATAATTTTTTTATTCCTCCAAAATGGATGATTTCACATGTTCCCACATTATACACCATTTGTTACATACTTACCCTCTTACATAACCTATCCAAACGTTTTTGTAGCTTCTTTATATCTTCTTCACAATTTACTTCACTCTCTATCTTCGTGCTGTCAGTAAATTTGACAATCATACCTTCTGTCCCTTCATCCAAGTGATTTATATAAATTGTAAACAGTTGGAATCCCAGCACTGACCTCTGTGATACATTACTCATAGAGTCCTACAGCACAGAGATAGGCCTTTTGGCCCAAACCAGTCCATGTCGACCAAAAATGTCCGACCATGCTAACCCCGTTTCCCTGCACTTGGCCCATACCCTTCTCATCCTTTCCTATTCCTATATTTGTCCAAATGCCTTTTAAATGTTATTAATGTACCTGCCTCAACTTCCTCCACTGGCAACTTATTCCATATGCGTACCACCCTCTGTGTAAAAATATTGCCTCTCAGGTTCCCTTTTATTCTTTCCCTTCTAACCGTAAATTGATGTTCTCCAGTCCTCAATTGGCCAACCCTGAGAAAAAGACTGAGTGCATTCACCCTATTTACACCTCTCATGAACTTCTACACCTTTATAAAGTCCCTCCTCAGTCTCCTATGATCTAAAGAAAAAAGTCCTAGCTTGTCCAACCTTTCCCTATAACTTGACTATTGAGTCCAGGCAACTTCCTAGTAAATTTCTTTTGCACTCTTTCCTGTTTAGTAACATCCTTCCTATAACAAGGTCACCAAAACTGAACACAAGTGCAGCCTCACCAACATCTTGTATAACTGCAACTTAATTTCCAAACTTCTATACTCAATGTCCTGACTGATGGAGGCCAGTGTGCCAAAAATCCTCTTCACTGCCCCGTCTACCTTTGACTCCACTTTCAGAGAACTGTGAACGTAAACTCCAAAATCCCTGTGTTCCACTACACTCCTTAAGGCTCTACCATTCACCATGCAACTCCTTTCTTGATTTGACTTTCCAAAATGCAAATAATTCCAAATTACATCTTGTTCGCAGGAAAAGATCCATTTATGCCTACTTCCTGCTTCCTGGACACCAGCCAATATTCTGCTCATTCCTGTTGAAGGGCTTTTGCCCAAAATGTCGATTTTCCTGCTACTCTGATGCCGCCTGACCTGCTGTGCTTTTCCAGCACCACTCTAATTTTGACAATATTCTATCAATGTCAATCTGGCACCCTACATCAGAAGCTTTTATTTACTATATACAATGGTACTATATCAAATACTTCTGGGAGTCTAAGTACGTTTTCCTTTATCCAAAACACATGTTACTTTCTCAAAAACGCTAATAAATCTCCTTGCTATAGGAACAATGTTATGAAAGTTGAAAGGGTCCAGAAAAGATTTGCAAGCGTGTTGCCAGGGCTGCAAGGTTTGAGCTGTAGGGAGAGGCTGAATAGGTTGGGGCTATTTTCCCTGGAATGTCAGAGGCTGAGGGGTGACCTTGCAGAGGTTTATAAAATCATGAGGGGCATAGATAGGGTAAATAGACAAGGTCTTTTCCCTGGGGTAGGGGAGTCTAAAACTAGAGGACATAGGTTTAGGTGAGAGGGGAAAGATTTAAAAGGGATATAAGTGGCGTTTTTTTCTTGCAGAGGATGGTGCATGTATGGAATGACCTGTCAGAGGAAGTGGTGGAGGCTGGTAAAATTGCAACATTTAAAAGGATCTGGATATGTTTATGAATAGGAAGAGTTCAGAGGGATATGGGCCAAGTGCTGCAAATGGGACTAGATTTATTTAGATTATCTGGTCAGCATGGATGAGTTGGGCCGAAAGGTTTGTTTCCATGCTGTACATCACTATGACTCCATGAGATTGGTTAAGCAAGATTTCCCTTTCACAAAACCATGTTGACACTGCCTGATTGCCTTAAGTTTATCCAAGTGCATTGCTATAACGTCTTTAATAATAGCTTCTAACATACTCCTTATGACAGATGTTAATGTAACTGACTTATATTTTCTGCTTCCTGTCTCTTTTTTTATTACCTGCCAATAGAATGGAACGTTTTGCGAATATAGGGAGTTTTGGAAAATTAAAACCAATGAATCAGCTATCTCACTAGCTACTATCTCTTAGGACTTTAGGATGAGGTCCAGTAGGATCTGGGCACTTGGATAACAATCTGCTCTGCTCCACTTCTCTGGTGATTGTGATTTTCTGGAGTTTTTCCCTTTCTTCCATTTCCTGATTCATTGCTACCACTGGGATATTACTCTCTATATATTCTCTATAGTGATGCCTGATGCAAAATACCTGTTCACTTTATCTGTCATCTCTTACTCAATTCTCCAGACTCATTTTGTTTTTTGTTTTTATGTATTTATAGAAACTCTTACTACTTTTTTATATTATTGGCTAGCTTTCTCTTGTATTCAAATTTTTCCCTCAGTAAGTTTTGATCATTCTTTGTTAATTTTTATACAATGTTCAATCTTCAGACTGGCTGTCTACCTTCGCACACTGTAAGTAATCTAATCTAATCTAATCTAATTATTTCCTTTCTTTTTAAGTTTGATACTCTCTTAAACCTTTCTTGTTAACCAAGGATGGGAGGACCGTCCCTTGGAATTTCCTGACTCATTGGAATGTATCTATTCTGCTTGTTTTGAAATATTCCCTTAAATATTATCACTGTCTCTATTAAATTATTATGTAAACTAATTTGCCAATTTGCTGAGATCGACAGATTTTTAATCAGTAAGGGGGTGATGGGAGGAAGGCGGGAAAGAGGAATTGTGGATTATTGGGTGAGATTGAATAGCAGGACAGGCCTGATGGGCTAAATGGCTTACCTTTGCTTCTATGCCTTGTATTTTCGTAGTGTTATGGTCTAATTCATTTCCGCTTGCTCTGTTTTCATGCCTACGCAATTGCCCTTATTTAAATTTTTAAAAAATGTCTCCATTCCTGAAATTGAGTGTAAAATTCAATTATATTATGGCTGTGGTTCGGTAGGGGTGCCTTCATCATGAGAGTATTAATTAGATCCTCTCTGAGTATGTAACACCAGGTGTAGTTGGCTTAAAACATACTGTTCTATGAAACTATTCTGAAAACATGCTATGAATTCCGACTTAATCTGCTTTTTACTCGTCTGAATTTTCCAGTCTACACACAGATTAAAAATCTCCCATTATTATCACAGTGCCTTTCTGACAAGCTCCTATTGTTTCTTCCTTTATGGTCCACCCGACTATGTGGTACTGTTAGGAGGCCTGTACACTATTCACATAACTTTTATTATTTCTTGTTTCTACCTTAACCATTTCCACACTTCTAACTTACATCATCTTTCCCAATGGTGCAAATAACATCATTGACTAACAGAGTCACCCCGCACATTTTCCAAACTTCCTATACTTCCTAAATATTGTGTATGCTTCAGTGTACCAGTCCCAATCTGCCATCTGCAGCCATGTCTCTGAAATTTGGTCCTTTAAATTGCATTATAGAGGGACCATTTCCAGCTGCTGCTTTTATTAACTCAGTTAGAGACAAGAAAACCTGCAGATGCTGGAAACCAAAGCAGACAAGCAGGAGGCTGGAAGAACACAGCAAGCCAGGCAGCATCAGGAGGGGGAGAGGTCAACATTTCAGGTGTAACCTGAAGAAGTCCCGAAACGTCAACTTCTCCAGCTCCTGATGCTGCCTGTGTTCCAGCCTGCTGCTTGTCAGCTTTTATTAACTAAGCCCAAATGCTCTCCCAATGGTCACCCCGCTTTAAGATTTGGAACTGGAGAATTTAAACTGTAAATTTCAGTTACATGCTGATCCCAATTTGAAATTTCCCATCCTGCTGTGGGGCAGCATGATGTCTCAGTGGTTAACACTGCTGCCTCACAGCACCAGCGACCCAGCTTCAATTCCAGCCTTGGGTGACTGTCTGTGTGGAGCTTGCACATTCTCCCCGTGTCTGCGTTGGTTTCCTCTGGGTGCTCTGGTTTCCTCCCACACTCCAAAGATGTGCAGGTCAGGTGAATTGGCCATGCTAAATTGCCCATAGTGTTAGGTGCATTCGTCAGAGGGAAATCGTCTGGGTGGGTTATTCTTCGGAGGTTCGGTGTGGACTGGTTGGGCCGAAGGGAATCGAATCTAATCATTCTCTGCTCTGCATTTTTTGCTGAATTGAACATTTACATCTAATGGACCAGAATACAAGAGGGTCAGAAGGATCTTGTGACTCAGTGATAGTGTCCCTTCCTATTGCACCTACCCTGGGAGTGTGTCAAAACATACCTGAACAAGTTAATTAAAAATAATCACAAGGGGGACAACGTCATGCTTCAGCTACACAATGTTCTGGTTTGGCCATACCATGTGTCTCACTGCGGACTTCCGATTCCCACACCTTAGGAAATTTTTGATGGGGGGAGTGTCACATAGATTCACCAAAATAATACCGAGAATCCCAATGTCATATTATGAAGAGAGGTCAAACTAGTATTGTATTCCTTGAGATTAAGAAGTGATTTATTGTAGTTGTCAAGAAATTAAGTATTGCAGCTAGATTAAGTAAAAAACAACTAGTTTCCCTGGGGAGCTCAAGACTGCAGGGCAAAGTCTTAAAAAAAAACTAGAGGCAGATCTTTCAGGATTTTTGCAATGAAGAAACGTGTCCTCATGCAAAGGGATTGATGAAGCTTGTGTCTCTCTTCGGCAAATGGCAATTTATCCTAGATCAGCTGGTATTAAAACTGAAAATTGATAAGAGTTTATTAACCAAAGTTATTGCGTGAAAGGTATTGTCAGCTGTGGCATAGCTGATTGCACTCGTGTCTCTGACTTGTTTGGTTTTGAGTCCCACTTGAGGGCTTAAGGCAAAAACAAGGATGACAGTCCAGTACAAGCTGGGAGAGTGCTATGTTTTGGATGAATTGTTGAACAGAGGCCTGCAAGATCATAAGAACAGAATTAGGCCATTTGAGTCCACCATTCGATCATGGCTAATATGTTTCTCAAACCCATTCTCCTGTTTTCCTCCTGTAACCTTTGATCCCTTTATAATCAAGAACCTATCTATCTCTGTCTTAAATACACCCAATGACTTGGCCTCCACAGCCTTCTACAGTAATGAGTTTCACAGATCAACCACCCTCTGGCTGAAGAACTTCCTTCTCATCTCGTCCCTTCATTCTGAGGCTAGGCACTTGGGTCTTAGTCTTTTCTACGGATGGAAGCATCTTCTCCACTTCCACTGATCCAGGCCTCTCAGTATTCTGTAAGTTTCAATCAGATCCCACCCCCTGATCCTTCTAAATCCACTGAGTGCAGGCACAGAGTCCTCAGCCGCTCTTCATATGTCAAGCCCAGGATCATTATTGTAAACCTGCCCGGACCCCCTCCAAGGTTATCCCTCCTTAGATACAGGGCCTGTAACTGCTCACAATATTCCTCAGCACAGCCTCATGCAGCCTCAGCAATACATTCCAGTTCTTGTATTCTAGCCCTCTCAAAATGAATGCAAACATTGCATTTGCCTTCCTAACTGCCAAATGAACTAACATATTAACCTTACGAAAATCATGAACAAGGACTCCTACGTCTGTTTGTGCTTCAGATTTCCAAACCCTTTCCCTATTTAGGAACAGTCTATGGCTCTATTGTTCCTACCAAAGTGCATAACCTCACACTTTTCCACACTGTGCCCACTTCTTTGCCCACTCTCCTAACCTGTCTAAGTCCTTCTGCATTGCCACTCGCTAACCACCCGACGTCTGGAGGAAGAACACCTCATCTTCTGCCTTGGGACCCTCCAAACCCACAGCATCAATGTGGATTTGACCAGTTTCCTCATTTCCCCTCCCCCCACCTTATCCCAGTTCCAACCTTCCAACTTGGCACCGCCCTCATGACCTGTCCATCTTCCTACCCACCTATCCACTCTACCCTCCTCTCCAACCTATCACCATTACCCCACCTTCAACTCTCCATCACACTCTCAGCTATCTTCACCCCAGCCCCACCGCCCCTCCCATTTATCTCTCCACCCCCTCAGCTCACAGCCTCATTCCTGATGAAGGGCTTTTGACTGAAACATCAATTCTCCTGCTCCTCAGATGCTGCCTGACCTGCTGTACTTTTCCAGCATCACGTTCTTGAAATCTCCAGCATCGGCAGTCCTCACTTTCACCTAACTTCTTCTGCAGCCTCCCTACCTTCTCAACAATACCTGTCACTCCACCTGTCTCTGTGTTATCCATAAATGTAACTACAATGCCCTCAGCTACTTTGTCCAGATCGTTAATGTATAACGTGAATAGTTGTGATCTAAACAGGACCCCTGTGGAAGATCATTGTTCATCAGCTGCCATACTAAAAAAGACTCCCTTATCCCCACACTTAACCTTTTGCCAGTGTGCCAATTCTTTATCAATGCCAGTACCTTGCCCCAGATACCACAGGTTCTTATTTAGCAGACTCCATCTGCCTGTTTATGGGCTGTAAAAGATTCCATGGCTCTATTGTGAAGAGCATGGTTGTTATCCCTTGTGTCTTGGCTAATGTCAATCCCTCAACCAACATCACGCAACACAGATTATTTCGTGTTTTTTTCCTTAGTAATTCATGGGATATTGGTATCGCTGGCTGGGCCAGCATTTGTTGCCCATCCCTTGTTGCCTTTGATAAGGTGATGGTAAGCAGCCCTTTTAAACTGCTATAATCCATTTGATGTAGATAGACCCATTATGCTGTCAGGGAAGGACTTCCAGAATTTTGACCCAGAAACATTGAAGGAATAGCAATACATTTCCAAGTCAGGATGGTGTGTAGTTTGGAGGGGAACTTACAGGTGGTAGTGTTCCCATGTATCTGCTGTCCTAGTCCTTCTAGATGTAAGTGGTTGTGGATCTAGAAGGTGCTGTCCATGGAGCTGTGGTAAATTTCTACAGTTCATCTTGTTGATGGTATGCACTGCTTCTACTGAACCGTTAATAGTGGAGGGAGTGAATATTGGTGGGTGTGGTGCCAATCAAGCAGATTGTTTTGTCCTAAATGGTGTCAAGCTTCTTAAGTATTTTTGGAGCTGCACTCCTCCAGGCAATTGAGGGGTTTTCCGTCACACTCCTGAGTTGTGCCTTGTAGATAGTTATCAGGCTTTGGGGAATCGGGAGGCGACTTACTTGCTACAAGGTACCAAACCTCTGATCAGGTCCTGTAGCCTTAGTATTTATGTGACTAGTTCCAGTTCAGTTTCTGTTCAATGATAACCCCAGAATGTTGACGGTGGGAGCTCAGTGATGGTAATGCTGTTGCATATCAAGAGACAATATTTTGAATCTTCTTGCTGGAGTGGTCATTACCATAATGTTAACCAGATTTAAAGTTTAAAGTATAGATGTTAAAATAAAAGTACGGGTGGGACAAGTGTTGAGTTATGTTACAGATCAACACCAATCTGTTTGAATAGCCTAGATGTTTGGAGGCTGCTACCCAGGGGTTGACAGGGCTTCAGTGCTGCAGGCAGTCTCTCTCTGCCTACCTGACTTCAGCTACAAATCCTGGATGCTCTGTGCAAGAGCTACCACTTTCATAATGGTGGCCTGACTGCTAAATTCTTTATTTCAGTCTAAATGTTGGAGAGAAGAAGCCTCCACTGAGAGCATTGTCTCTTACTGGAAAAGACAGGCTGCTGCATCCTCCTAGCTGGGGGTGCTCCTGTAGTTGAACTTTCAACCTTGAGAGCCCACCTGCTGCTTCAATTTTGGACAGTGAGTTCTCCCACTGGCCATTAATTGGTCAATTTAAGGAAAATCTCAGCCTGGATTACTGTTCTCGACATATTACAAACTCTGGCTGTCATGGTGTTATTTTCTTTAAATTGTGGAATTTGGGAGTTTTCTGTCACTCACATTTGAACAGATTGAGGTGGGACGAGGTTTTCTGGGTGTTTGGTTTAATTAACAGAGTGGTTTGACTTATTGCTTCATAACAGTTATGACATGGAGGCGAGACCCTTCTGTTAATTAAACTAAAACCAGTGACAGAGAACTCTTAAATTCCACTATTTAAAGAAAATAACATTGATTTATTTTCTGAGTCTAAAATTGAACATTAAACAAAAACTATTCACAAACCTAAGCCCACCCTTTCTCTTAACTGCTTACTTTCTGACTCCAACTCTGTAAAAATATTATGCTGTTCCAATAGGACACTTATTAAAACCATATTAACTTAACCTCAAAAATCACACAGTCTCTGTCTTCTTCTGCCTTTCTAAACTTTCTTGGTAAACTTGGCAGCATCTTCAAAGCCAAGAACCTCTTTAGCAATCTAAAGAGCCATTTCCCTCACTTTTAATTTAACCACCCACAAGAAAGCAAAATTAAACAAGTTTTATTTGAAGATCTAGAACACTAATGTCCAAGTGTTTAAATCTGCTGGGATCTTTTGTACCCCAAATTAGCTCAAACCTGTCCAAATCTCTGATTGAATCTGTCTAAACCTGTCTAAATCTCAGATGATGAGCCCCCAAACTGTTATTGAAGCAGGTGGAGAAAATACGGCCCTTCTTGTTTTTCATAAAGTGTCATATCAATGAATGAAAACAGCATACTCACTGGGTTTTTAAAAAAATTGCTTGAACATAACTTCCTGGCTTTTGTATGCAATGACTCTGTGTATAAAACTCAGGACAGACCAGTAGACGTGATCTATATAGAGGCAAAAGTGAGGACTGCAAATGCTGGAGATCAGAGTCAAGATTAGAGTGGTGCTGGAAAAGCACAGCAGGTCAGGCAGCATCCAAGGAGCAGGAAAGTCAAAGTTTCGGACAGGAGCCCTTCATCAGGAATGAAGCTGGGAGCCTCCAGGGTAGAGAGATAAATAGGAGGGGAAGTGGGGCTGGGGGGAAGGTAGGTGGATGGAGATGGGGATAAAAGTGATAGGTCGGAGAGGAGGATGGAGCGGATAGGTGGGAAGGAAGATCATGAGGATGGCACTGAGCTGGAAGGTTGGAACTGGAGTTAGGTGGGGGAAGGGGAAATGAGGAAACTGGTGAAGTCCACATTGATGCCCTGGGGTTGAAGTGTTCCGAGGTGGAAGATGAGGCGTTCTTCCTCCAGGTCTTGGGTGGTGAGGGAGTGGCGATGGAGGAGGCCCAGGACCTGCATGTCCTTGGCAGAGTGGGAGGAGGAGTTGAAATGTTCAGCCACGGGGCGGTGGGGTTGATTGGTGCGGGTGTCCCGGTGATGTTCCCTAAAGTGCTCTGCAAGAAGGCGCCCAGTCTCCACAATGTAAAGGAGACCGCATCGGGAGCAACGGATACAATGAATTACATTTGTGGAAGTGCAGGTGAAACTTTGGATGTGGAAGGCTCCTTTAGGGCCTTGGATGGAGGTGAGGGGGGAGGTGTTGACACAGGTTTGCAATTCCTGTGATGGCAGAGGAAGGTGCCAGGAGGGGAGGGTGGGTTGTTGGGGGGCATGAACTTGACCAAGTAGTCACGGAGGGAATGGTCTTTGCAGAAAGCAGATAGGGGTGGGGAGGGAAATATATCCCTGGTAGTGGGGTCCGTTTGGAGGTGGCAGAAATGTCGGCGGATGATACGGTTGGTGGGGTGGAAGGTGAGTACCAGGGGGGTTCTGTCTTTGTTGTGGTTGGAGGGATGGGCTTTAGGGCGGAAGTGTGGGATGTGGATGAGGTGTGTTGGAGGGCATCTTCAACCACGTGGGAGGGGAAATTATGGTCTTGAAAGAAGGAGGTCATCTGGTGCGTTCTGTGGTGCAACTGGTCCTCCTGGGAGCAGATACAGCAGAGGTGGAGGAATTGGGAATACGGGATGGTATTTTTTCAGGAGGCAGGGTGGGAGGAGGTGTAATCCAGGTAGCTGTGGGAGTTGGTGGGTTTGTAAAAAATGTCAGTGTTGCGTTGGTTGTCGTTGATGGAGATGGCGAGGTCCAGGAAGGGGATGGAGGTATCAGAGATGGCCCAAGTGAATTTAAGGTCGGGGTGGAATGTGTTGGTGAAGTAGATGAACTACTCAACCTCCTTGTGGGAGCACGAGGTGGCGCCAATGCAATCATCAGTGTAGCGGAGGAAGAAGTGGGGAGTGGAGTCGGTTTAACTACGGAAGATGGACTGTTCTATGTAGCCCACAAAGAGACAGGCATAGCTGGGGCCCATACAGGAACCCATGGCTACCCCTTTTGTCTGGAGGAAGTGGGAGGACTCAGAAAGGCATTCGACAAGGTTCCTCATGGAAGACTGGTTAGCAAAGTTAGATCTCATGTAAAACAGTGAGTATTAGCCATTTGGATACAGACCTGGCTTGAAGGTAGAAAACAGAGGGTGGTGGTGGAAGTTTGCTTTTCAGACTGGGGGCCTGTGACCCAGTGGTGTGCCATAAATATCAATGGTGAGTCCACTACTTTTTGTCACTTATATAAATGATTTGGATGTGAACGTACGAAGTATAGTTAGTAAGTTTGCAGATGACACCAAAATTGGAGCTGTAGTGGACAGTGAAGAAGGTTAACTCAAGAGTGTAACAGGATCTTGATCAGGTGGGCCAATGGGCGAAAAGTGGCAAATGGAGTTTAATTTAGACAAATGCAAGGTGCTGCATTTTGGAAAATCATGAGGGGCATGGATAGGAGAAATAGACAAGATCTTTTCCCTGGAATGGTGGAGTCCAGAACTAGGGGGCATAGGTTTAGGGTGATGGGGAAAAAGTTAAAAGGGACCTAAGGGGCAACTTCTTCATGTAGAGGGTGGTGCATGTATGGAATGAGCTGCCAGAGGAGTTGGTGGAGGCTGGTACAATTGCATCCTTTTCTATGGGTATATGAATAGGAAGGGTTTAGAGGGAAATGGGCCAAGTGCTGGAAAGTGGGACCAGATTAGGTTAGGATATCTGGTTGGCATGGCCGGGTTGGACTGAAGGGTCTGTTTTCGTGCTATACATCTCTATGACTCTATGACTCTGTATGCTTTCTTAGTGACCACTTGCACACTGAGTTCCTTTTTCTGTATACAGTGACTGCCACAATAACAAATCTGCATGGAAGGCCTTGAAACTAGGGCAGAGCTTCAGCCTGGATGAATATTTGAACCTGAGTAAGGTAAGTCTGTAACCAGTTGGGTGTTAGCCAGGTTCAGTTGTTTTGATAATTTTGATCTAATGTTGAATATAAAGTTGAAGCAGTTGTTACAAACGGTATGACTGTACGAGTTTGGACTTTGTCTTCAGAGGATCAGTTATCTGATGGGCATTGAACATAAGGTGAGAAATAGGATGGGTAGCTCATATAAGCCCTCTGGCCCCCTCACCTTTTCAAGACAATCAACAAGGCCCACTACTTCACCACCATTTTCCTGCTCATTTCCCATTTCCCTGAGAGAACAAAAATCTGTCCATCATAGCCTTAAAGATATTTAATGAGAGAGCATTCACAATTCTCTAAGGCAACAAAAGCTCACAGATTTATATTGGATCTGGCACATCCAATAAACTGGGGGTGCTATGTGGTGTGCTGAGCAGGACTCCACTTGACAGTTGGATCCTAGATCAGCAAGGACTCTCGTTCCTGATTGCTATCTTGTTTTGGGCTTCCAGACTAATTTTGATCAACTAAGGGTTTCAGAAAGGACTTTTCCAGACTTGCTTTTCCTAAATTCAGCCTAGATTTTCACTTCACTCAGAAGATCACATGGTCCCAGACCAAGTTGATAGGAATTGAATGGATACAGGCTGGACAAACCATACTGCCCCCGTGTCTGTGTGGGTTTCCTTTGGGCACTCTGGTTTCTTCCCACAATTCAAAGATGTGCAGGTCAAGTGAATTGGTCATGCTAAATTGCCTATAATGTTAGGTGCATTAGTCAGGGGTAGGGAAATGGGTCTGGGTGGGTTACTCTTTGGAGGGTCGGTGTGGACTTGTTGGGCCAAAGGGCCTGTTTCCATACTATGTGGAATCAAACCTTTACAATGTATCTGTAGTGATTATAACAAGGTCAGCCAGGTGGACCTCATGGAACAGGAGTTCCCTGATTGGGGCTGTTAGTCTGGTCCAATCAGGAGGCCTGGCTGGCTGATAAGAACAGGAGTGTCAGACATCCTGTTCACTCTGAGAGCTGGCTCTGAGGGAGTTGGATCAGTGTCAGTGTCCACATGTAAATAGAGGGTGATTTGGTGACAGGATACTGGTCTCTGTGGAGTTATTTCAGTACCCGCTGATCTTTCTTGACTGTCCATGTAGTGCCTGTTTGTAGCATTAACTGGTCCTTTTAATAGTGTCATGCCCAGAGAAAGTGTTGGACATTTCCAGTTATTCTTTCTGGGTTTATGTAGTTTGTTTCCTCTTCGCCAGCTCAACTGGCTGAGTTCTCATTTTTAAGTGGTGTTCCCCAGCTTTCCACTTCTTTCTTACTCTCCATAAAGGAAAGGCTATGGGAACAGACCCATCCCAGAAATCACAACACAGCTATGGAGTGGAGGCAATACCCTCATGGTTAGACTATTAATCTAAAAACCAAGGTCATGTTCTGGGTACTTGGGTTCAAATCCTACCATGAGGTGGTATTTGAATTTAGTAATTTAAAAATAATTTTGGAGTTAAGAAGCTAATGATGACCATCAAACCATTGTTGGTAAAATCCCATCCAGTTCATTAATACCCTTTAGGGAAGGTAACTGCGGTCCTTACCTGGTTTGACCAATTTGTGACCCCAGACCCAAAGCAGTTGATTTTTAATTGCCCTCTGGGCAAATACTAGCCTGGTCTGTGACACCACATCTTGTGAATGGATTTATAAAAAAAAGTAACTGAAAAGGCTTTATTATATATAAAGAGTTGGCATGCAATAAGATAAAGAGCATTGAGGAATTATCTATTCAGTGGGGAGAAGCAGGATTGTTTTTGCTGCTGAAGTTGTGTTCTCACCCTTGGGGATGAAGACACTGGGATCCACTGAATTCCTGAATCTGCTTTCTCCTTGTGTGGCAGAAGGCCCATCTGTCTCAGCGGCAACTTGACAGACCCCCATCCTTTGGGATTCTCTGCCTCCTCTTTTGTAGTTTTCTGGGCCAGAAAGTATAATTGAGTTTGGGAACTCACCCTGAGGGAGATCAGGAACTCAAATCCATCCCATTTGCCAATGATAAATCTGTTTGAAAACTGAAGGAGGACAGGGACTGTCACCATAGGATTCTAAAGTAATAATGCCAGCATCAGAAGCAGGAATGTAAGGACTATTTCTGTATTTTTCTTGGGTCCCTGCTTCTTTTATCTAAGCATTACTGTAATGTCTTGACATACATGAAGCAGGAATACTCGCAGTACAAAGGCTATAAGTTGCATTGTCAAGATTCGAATGGTGCTGGAAAAGCACAGCAGGTCAGGCAGCATCCGAGGAGAAGGAAAATCAACGTTTCGGGCAAAAGCCCTTCATCAGGAACAGATGCTGCCTGATCTGCTGTGCTTTGCTAGCATCACTCGAATCTTGACTCTAATCTCCAGCGTCTGCAGTATACAGTTCCACCCACTGGTAAGTTGCACAGTGCTGCATCCAAAGACCAGTTAGCTGTGAACTACTGCTTAGCTATGCAATTTAGGCCGAGGGAGACCGGCATTTCAGAACTGGTGCCACCTTTTGCATGAGATGTTAAGCTGAGGTTTTGCCACATGGGTGTTAAACCTCTCACGGCACTAATATGAAGAAGAACAGGATAGTTTTCCTCAGTTTTCTGGACCACTATTTTGCCAATGAAACCACAGAATATCTGGTCATTCTCACTGTTGGAGCTTTGCTGTGTGTAATTTGACTGGTGTTTTTCCTACATAGAACATAGAACATAGAAAGATACAGCGCAGTACATGTGACAATAGCCACAATTCAGAAGTATTTAGTTGGATGTAAAGTACTTTCAAACACCTTCAGGTCATGAAAGACTCAATGGATTTGCAACTTTTTATTTTAATACACCAGTTTCATTTCCCCAGTGAGGCACCAAGGATCAAGTCAATCTTTTTACAATAGCTCGACCTGGTGAATGTGCATGCTTCAATTTACTGGGGTGTTATAATTTATAGGCAAGCAGAAAAAGTAATGATGATATAAAGGAAAGAGTTTGACATATTGAATAATTAGGATCATGACTATTGTGCCAGTTCTGAATGCCACACTTTAGGAAGGATTTGAAGGACAAAGGCAGAGGAGGTTCTCGAGTATAGTTCGAGGAATGAGAAGCTTCATTTATGAAGATAGATTGGAAAGTTTGGACTGTTTTCTTTGGAGAAGGCTAAGAGGAGATCTGATTGTTGACACAATCATGACGGTCCAGACAGAGTGAATAGGGACAAACAGTTCTTTGTAAGAAGATCAAAAAACCTGACAGGATAGATTTAAAATTACTTGCAAAAGAAGCAAATGCAGATGAGAAACAACTTTTTCACATGGTGAATAGTTTGGATCTGGAATGCACTGGCTAAACTGTGGTGGAGGCATGTTCAATTGAGGCATTCAAAAGGACATAGACATAAACTTGGGCACAATGTTCTGGTCCCAGAGGTGGCTGGCCTATAGTTCAGAAGGTAACTTAATGAGTCAGGTAGTGGCATCGCAGAGACCTGTCTACTTCCCTGCTCCAATTGAGCTCCAAGCTCAGCCTTCCTGCTAATAAGGTTCTTAACTGATTAAGTTGTGACAACCTGAGAGCCTATTCCCAACTGGACTGCAGTTACTTCAGCTCCAGGAGAGGTGAGAAACTCTAGCTCATGCATGATCAAGAGAGGGACTGGCATTGAGCAGGCAGGTGGGCATCGAAAGCGTCTCCCCACCCTTGCTTTCAAACCCCATGGCACACTTCTCCCTGCAACCTCCACCCCACAAGACCCTGCCCTCCTCCCACCACCCCCCCACCCGCCAAACACCTATCCTGTAGTCACCCTTTCACTGACAGTCCTGGAGGTGCTCTACCAACTGCAAGCTCTGATTGGCTAGCGGCTCTTGGCAGCTGAGATTTCTTTCATTGGGGTCCAATGGAAATCCAGTCATCAACTAAACAGATGCCTGATTTCTGCGTGTTCACATTGTTTCTAGTGTCTTAACATGATTCAGCATTCTCTCCTGTCTATGGACCAAAAATTAGAATAGTGCTGCCCATGGGCTGGTGGGAGAGGTTATATTCCCTGATGGAGAGTGTGTACATGGGCTTTGGGAGTAGTTGACCCAAGAGACCAGCTTATTTTGTTCTATGATAGCTTAAATTTTAAAGTCCAAGAAGTCACCCAAATCATACTCCTTTTATTCCACATAAATTATTGATGTCTTATTTTTCTCAGTATACAGGTGACATATCAAGTAGATTTGATCAGCTGAATGTCAATTTATCAGGAATTACACTACTGGATCAGAAGGGCAAGACAACTCTGAAAGATTTCTTAACCACTGGTATTGAAGATTTGAACTTTACCAGCATCTCTGAGCAGGTAAATTTCTTTCTTTTTTGTTTTTGTTTCTGTTTAGAAACCCCTTTCTTTAAGCACTGACTTGTGAAGTGGTACCGTTGCTGAGTTAGTCATTCAAAGAACTGGATACACAGTTCATTAACTGAAACTTGAATTGAATTAAACAAGCTACTGAAATAGAAAATAATAAAAAAAAAGTGATTAGGAAGCTGTTGGATTGTCAGAGAAACCCCAACTAACCAATTTCTCTGTTAGAGGAGGAAACCTCTGTCCTTGCTTTGTCTAGGCCTGTGAGTAACTCGGTATGCTTGACTTTTAACTGTCCTCAAAGTGGTCTCATGGGTCACTGAATCATACCGTGAAGGACTGCACTGATTCAACTTATTCGGAGGGCAGCAAAGAATGGTTAGTAAATGCTGTCCTTGCTGGTGAGGCCCACATCCCTAATCATGTGATTCATTTCTGTTTGTGGGATCTTACTGTGCATAAGCCATTTCCTCCATTACAACAGAGACTACACCTCAAAAAATACTTCACTGGTTATAAAACATTTGGCACACCTCGAGGTAGTGAAAAGTATTACGGAATGGCAAGCTTTTCTTTCTCTATATTTAGCTACAAACATTTGGGTGTTCTCTCAAAATTAAACTGGTCAGTTCCATAGTGAGGCATCCACCAACAATCTACTGAATTTGTAACCACTGGAGTAGAATTATTATCAGGGGAAAATTACTGGCAAGCACTTTCTTGGAGTTGTCTCTCACGTTTGTCACTCTAACCTGGGTAGATGGTCACAAAGCAAATATGACTTTGGAATTAGAATTTGGTTTTATTATCACGTATACTCATGTACTGGAATACAGTGAAAATTTTACAATGTCACCTCTCATGGTGCAATCTTAGATACAAAAAGAGGAATAAAGAAGATTCATAGAAATAAGACCTAGTTAAAAGGACAAATGTTACACTCAGATAAACAGATTACAGATAAACATTACATTGCAGTAGATCAGTGCAGCGGCTCCCACACATGGCCTGACTGGCTTTGGAAGCTGCTGACCACCCGTGCCAGACCCCAGTCAACCCAGCCCAAAAACCCTCCAACAACTTCTGCTGGAGTTGGCATTGTGGGAGACACACTGGAGGAATATCAAGTGGCCCAAAGTGAGAATGTGGGGGTTAGAACAATTGGAGTAGGTATATAATAATATGGTGTTACATTCTAGATGGTATCCATTTCTTTCCATTTGCTGTTTTTCAGCTGCAGCTGCCCTTATTTCAGCAGGAACTGCACATCACTGTGGGGAAACTACAAAATACCTCAAAGAGCTTGGTGAGTTCACTTGTAATTGACTTGTGCCAGAAAGCAGAGAAGGCACACTTTTCGGTTCTCTATTCAATTATATTTTATTTTGGCAAATTTAATTTTAATTGAGGTGAAACCGATAGGGCTGGTTAGATACTGACCAAGTCCACAGGGATATATCACCATTGTAAATAACTCCATGGAATATCTCTACAGACAGTCTCTATATTGGTCTGAGTCACACACCAGAGAATGGAATACCAAATCTGGGCTAACTCTGCAAGTGCATTATTGAAGGAGTGTTGCTCTGTTTCAAAATGCTATATTTCAGGTGAGATGTTAATTCAACACTCTGTCAGCCCTCTCAGTTGGATGTAAAATACCCAGTGACACTCTGAAGAAGGCAAAGGAGGTATCCATGATATTTTGGCAAATACTAATCCCTTTAATCACTAACAGATTATCCACTCATTATTGTAGTCTGTTTATGGGATCCTGCTGTGCACAAGCTGGCTGATAAGTTTCCTACATTTGTTTTGCTTTAAAAAATATGTAATTGTCTAAAACATTTTGGGACAACATGTGATCGTGAAAGGTGCTGTATGAAGGAACCCTTTCTTTTACCCTATGTTTACATTCATAAAAATGTTCCAAATATTTAAGTTGCGCCTAAAACTAGACAGTTCAGTTGAGATGCCATTGTCCTCCTTCTTGAATAGAAGGAATAACACAGGCTGCAATGCTTCTGTCATTATAAACATTGAAATAAGCAACTTGCAGTGAGCAGTGCTGTAGGGGAGATGCCAATAAAGTGCATTAAAGCAGCTGTAAAGCTAATCACTATCCCAGCATTCTACCACTGACAAATTAAAGAGTAGTACAAGGAGATTGCAGGATTCAATTCATGTGTTAGAATCTTTGACGCTCCTCTTGTAAGAACCAGCAGCAGTGAGAAAATGTATTCATTTGCCCATTCCTGTTTCAATCAGCTCCTAAACCTCTTCAAACAAGGGAAATGTTGTGTTGCCACAGTGGGAATGTGGGGTGGGGGGGGGGGGGGGTGGAACAGTTAGAATTGGTGGGGTCATGTAATGAAACATCTTGGAATACATCCAAGCAGAAGATGTTTGGGTACAGTATTGGAGTGATTATGTTAATGGACTAGGAATCCAAAATCTTGGACTCATGTCCTAGAGAACATGATTTCAAAATGATCATTGTATTCTGAGAATTTGAATTAAATTTAAATAAAGAAACTGGTATTAGTAAAAGTGAAGTCTAACTATTCTAGTAGCCCAAGTATAGATTTCTGTCCTTGTTGGAAGAAAACCTTGTCATCTTATCTGTTCTGGGTCTAGATATTGTGCCTCTTAATTGCCTTCTCAACTGTACCAAATCATTACTGATCTGAAAATATTTTCAGCTCTGATTTCCAGCATCTGCAGTCCTCACTTTCTCCTTTTTTCTGTACCAAATCATTACCCATGTTTTAGGAGAAGGGTCATTAGCACCTTCAAAGGGTTAGTCAGCAACATTCAGACCATGAGAATGTGTGAAATAAAAATCAGCAACCTTCAATTGGACAGCATAAGGGGGATTTACTTGGGATCAAGCCCATGCTCTACCAGAGGTTAATGTGTTGCTGGAAAAGCGCAGCAGGTTAGGCAGCATCAAAGTAACAGGAGAATCGACGTTTCGGGCATAAGCCCTTCTTCAGGAATATGCCTGAAACGTCGATTCTCCTGTTCCTTTGATGCTGCCTGACCTGCTGCGCTTTTCCAGCAACACATTTTTAAGCTCTGATCTCCAGCATCTGCAGTTCTCACTTTCTTCATGCTCTACCAGATCTTGCAGCATTTGACAGAGAAGATGTGCTTTATCCAGTCAAACCTGGGTCTCTGAAATAGGAAAATGTATTATTGCTCGATGCTAATAAGTGCACACATTAATGATTCTGGATGTAAGTTTGCTTGCTGAGCTGGAAGGTTCATTTTCATTTGTTCATTTGAAAATATACCTTCCAGCTCAGTGAGCTTCAACTTGAGCTACAAATCTTGTCAAAACTCGCTAACACCTTAATGATCTCAAATATCATCACTTAAACGTACAACTGTCAACAGCCACTCAGTGCTCATGACATGAATACACATGGGCAGAAACACATCAACCTGTGTGGACGTTACCTCAGATTGGGAGACTGCTGCCATTCCAATGATGTGTATATTAATATGTGGCAATTCATTATGTTGTAGATGGACCCAATCAAAACCGAACTAAACAAAGAGGCAGCAAGCCTGAATGACCTGGACAGCTGGATCCAGATGAACATGGTGCCAAACATTGTAAGTTTTAAATTGGATGTGTTCACATATTTCATTACAATCACAGCATCAAAATGATAATTCAACACTTGAGCAATAAAGATGGGAAACTTATAAAGGTCTGAAATGTCAAGGCTGAGGAAAACAAACTTGATTAAACTCAACAAACGAATTCTTTGATGCTACACCAACCATACTGACTTCCTTACCATATTCCCCGTCCCTCTTTCCAGAAACATGCCTGAAGCCAGTTTCACAGCATAGGCCTAACTATTCCAATGCTCTCTTGGCTAGTCTTCCATTTTCTGTGCTACCCGAATTTGAGTTCATCCAAAATTCTGCTGGCTATATTTATCCATTACCTATGTGCTCATTGACTTAACATTGACTTCCAACATGCAATGTCTAGAGTTTAAAATTCTCACCCTCACCTTCAAATCTTTCATGAACTCACCACTCTCTACCTCTGTTGCCTACTCCAGCTCCACAGAACAGCAATTGTGATCTCTTATTTTAATTTCTCCACTTTAGGAGGCCATGTCATCAATTGTTGAGGACCTAAGTTCTGCTAATCCACAAACCTCACAGCTTGGTTACCTCTCTCCTTTTATGTCATTTCTTAAAACCCAGTACCTAGACAGAGATTTAGGTCAGGGTTTAGGTCAGAGTGGTGCTGGAAAAGCACAGCAGGTCAGGCAGCATCTGAGTAGCAGGACATTTGGCTAACGTCTCCTTGTTTGATTCAGTGTCAGCTTTTAACTTGTATTATTCCTGTAAAGCATCTTGGGATGATCTTCTTTGCTAAATGTGCTATTTAAAAGCAGATTGCAGTCACGATAGTGTCTGTTTTCACTTTATTCCACTGTATTGTAAAAGACCTAATTAAGCACTTTGACACTGTGAGGTGCTATTGGGTCACCAGGGAACAAAAGAAGATAGCTTCCTATATCTCTTCTTCACTGAGCCTCAAACAACAGTAGCCAAAGTGAAGAGAGGAGAGCCTCTGATATGAGTGAATCATCACACTTTAAACAGAAACAGAGTACTAGAAATGTTCAGCAGGAATTGGGGAGACAATCTATCCAACACACACTAATTGCAGATAGTAAGAATGGAAGAGATTCCTGAACAGTCATGTGAAGGAAAAGATATTGGAGCCTCTGCCACCATTATCCACAGTACCAGACCACAACATGCTGATAAAGATTTATATTACCAGAAGAACTCAGACTCCCTGAGTGAACTGTAGCACATCACCATCAATCTTCCAGCACACCCAAACTATTAACTCCTCTAGTCTCCTTACAGGTGTTTAATTCCCTGCTGAGTATTTCTAGCATATTCTGTTTTTGTTTCTGATTTCTAATGCTGACATTATGCTGCATTCTATTTATAAAATGGCTACACTTGCCATATAAACCCGCTTACTTCGAATTAGATAGAAATTGCAGAGTTTCTGGAGCATGGTCTTGTCATCAAATTGAAGGTTGAGAGAAGGTGTAATTGCTTTTTGTAGAATTCTAAAAGGAGAAGATTATGTAAATCAAGACCAATTGTCCAGAACATTAGGACCAGAGGAACAGTCTCCATGTTAAGCAAGGGTGAACTCTGACCTAATCTAAAGATTGAGTGGAACCTTACCACCCCTTCTCTGAAAGCTAATATGTACTTGCAGCTAACTATTAGCTTATGAATGTGAAACTTAATTGCATGAAGGTTTGAAAACAGGGATGGTGAAGTCTTACTTCAATTGTGTAGGATTTTGGTGAGACTGCACCTGGGGTACTGTGTGCAACTTTGATCTACTCATCTCAGGAAAAATATTTTTGCCAGAGTGGGAGTGCAACAAAAGTTCAGCAGACCTGGAATAGTGCAGGATAGATAGGCTTCAGATTGGTTCCACAGGTCGGTGCAACATCGAGGGCAGGAGGGCCTGTACTGCGCTTTTACGTTCTATGTTCCTGGGATGGTGGGAAAGTTCTACAAGGAGAAATTGGGCAAACTGGTCCTTGTACTCTCCAGAAATTTAAAGAAGAAAGCTGATCTCATTGAAACTTAAAAGTACTTAAAGGAATGGACAGGGTAGATATGGGCAAGATGCTTTTCTGGTTGGGGAGTCTAGAACCAGGTGGCACAATTTAAAGATAAGGTGGATGCCACTTAGGTTCGGAGATGACAAGAAATACTTTTACACAGAAGGCTATGTGCCTTTGGAATTCTCTGCACGGAGGACTGTAGAAGCTCAGTCTCTGCGTATGTTCTACGATAGAATTTGATAGATTTCTGATTATTAAAGGCATTGAAGATTTTCATTAACCATGATTGTATCCAATGGTATGTGGCAGGCTTTTGGGCTGAATGGCCTAACCCGTTCCTATGCCAACAATGCTCACATTCCATGAATGAAATTTAAAACGTCTACAGATCTGGATCTTGAGGGAGGCAGTGTAAGCAGAAAAAATGATTAATTCAAATGTAAATTACATTGTTTTCAGAAAATAACATTTTGGATTTTCAGAATCCAAAGACTTTGAGACATGATGTGTGGTGGACATAAAAAAGAATTTAGAGGACCAGTTTTAGATTTGGATCTAAGGCTCCGAAGTCTCTCAGCCACTTGGGGGTTTTCCTCACCTCATGTCTGTGTTTGTTATAGACTGCTCACTGTGTTTTGAATAATTCCATTATTGTGTGTTAGAATTATGGACTGTGAGCCGGATAAGTCTTAGTTTTTCTTTCATGTAGTAATTCCTGTGTTCTTGTGGTTTAGGGAGGGAGAGGTCAGTCAAAGATCAAATTCCTGTGGATCATTATCCAGGGACCCTTGCTAAATTGAACATATTTATGGATATTGGATTAGGAGAGGATTGAACTTGCCACAACCTCATACTCTTTCACTGTCTGGACTCACACCTGAAGGGCAGAAATAAGAAGGAGCTATTGAAGGGACTCTGAAACATCTCCATTATTGAGTCAATGCCTTTAATGATGGAGAACTCAGTCAAAAAAGAGGGTAGAGTTTCAGTCTTGCATGTTGGAAAATGAATGATGATGTGATGGGTTTTGTTGACTATGTTTGATGTATGAATTAATAGGAAGTATTGAAAGAAAACATTGAACATCTTCAGAAAAATGCTTCACACGTTGAGGTAAGCCATATGTTTGAAGCTATTTCATTGCTGTTTTTCAGATGTCGTTTTTTGATCTAGCTCCTGCTCTCCCTTACTCTCTATCTTTAATGCTGCTGCTATTCCCACTGTCCACTGGCCCAGTGTCATCCAGGCTGGGTCAATGTACTGTTTGCAATTTGCGTGTAATGCTCATTATGAGCTGAAGATCTTTTCAAAGGTAATTAGGGAGGTGCAATAAATGCTAACTTGGCAAGTACCATCCGCATCCCATGAACAAATAAAGAGAAATGCCCAGCTGAGTTATGTAGTTGCATCATCACATGGGTGATCATGGCTTCATTCTTGACTACCTTAAGTATGATGATATTGTTAAGTTTGTTGATCACAAAATGTTTAAAGGAAGTCTCAATCCATCTTAATTCATCAATCCAGTCAGTCCCTATTTCCTGGCATTTTAATAAGTTTGTTAAATGATTCCAAAGATTTCGCACCCCAGATCCTTCTATATATTGATCAATATTTACATCATGAGAAGTGTCCTGATTAAAGATTCTAAGTTTTTCCTCATTCCTTCATGGCAATTTAGTTTGCAGTAATTTCCCAAATTTATCTTTTATGTGATATATATGCACTCTTGAGAGGCCACCTTACTAAAATGTTTCAAGACCAAAAAGCACAATTTTCTGTAGTCCATCCTCATAACACAGAGCTTGACAGGGGATCAGTCCTTGTAGCATTTCTCTGCACTGCCTCCAACACTGGAATCCCTGACAAATTGTCAGAACTGGACAGAACACGCAAATGATCATCTGATAATAAAATAATTGGAATTCACTTCCTTATTTCCAGAAATGATAGAATTTTGTATCATTTGGGATCACTCTTTACTGTTGGAACATTAGTGTCTATATTTCACAATTACTTCACTGGATAGAAAGCTCTTTGAGATGGCCACTGGTCATGAAAAGTTATATATAACATAAGTTTTCCATTCCTTTTTAAAAATTAAATCCTATTTTCAGGTAATTTCAACAAATACTGCAGGCTCTTGAAGCTTTAATAGAAGGCTGTCACTACTACAGTTAGAGCTGGGATTGTCCTTCGTCCATAGCACTTTGATTTTCCACTGTGTTCTGTCCAGGGACATACATAGAGTTTTACAGGAACAATGTGGCTGTGCATTTTGAAGTGAAGGAGGTCAGGACTTAACTCTTAACTTTCCTATGCCCGTTACTGTCTGATTATGCTCTGTGAAGAGTTTTAGAATTTTTATTAAATTGAAACATGTGACAAATGCTAGTTGTTGTATATACATTGACTTTCTGATAATATATTGGCTATGTGTGTGGAAAGACATAATACGATGTATACAGACGACATCATTTGTTTATATTTAAGGTCTGCTGCTGCATGTGCTGTAATGTTTGTAAACAGTGACTATTATATGTGACTGCATTGATTTGTGTGCATTGCTTGTTAAATACCTGTGCACTGGTTGTGTTATATATTTTGACTATTTTCCATATACTGATTGTGATTTAACACTTTAATCTAGATGATCATAAATACCATTTTATTGAGGATAGATTCTGCACAGGATATGATCCATACAAAAGCTTCGGATCTTGTTAAAATTGTGAGTATGACAAAATGATTTGTAAAGGATTCCAGAACAAAAGCCTTTGATTATATGTATCGATGGCATGCTGAAAATTAGGTTTGAATTAATTTGTAATGTTTGTGAATGTATGATATGGCCTATTGCACAGTCCACAGAGTTGCCTCACACAAGAGCTTCCCACACAAGCTCTTAAGTAAACAGGAAATCTAGAGTTTGTCGTTGTAGCTGAATTAATGCCTACAGGTGAAAATACTCTGCCTGACCCAGTGCACATGCAGCATCCCTCCATTACATTTTCAACAAAAATCAATATGCAACTACCATAACTTCTCATCATTACAGGAATCCAAGATTTTTCTGGATTGTCAGCTTGAATATTTCAGTTACTATATGAATTGGACCAAGACAATGGTAAGGCCTTTACTATCAGCAAACAACTCTTTGAGGTTGGAAATACATACCACACCGGCATTGTGTGGCTAACTGTACTGTATTGACAGGCAGTAGAAACCTGGGAGAAAGAAAGAATATGGCTGCCTGTGAGTGAATCAAACTGAGAGATGAATTTTACCTAGAGATAGGTAATTGGGAATGGGTCATGTTAAGTGAGTGGTGTTCGGGAGTAAGTTACACCAAGTGATGTGTGCCCGAGAGTGGGTTATGCAGTGTAATGGGTGCCTGTGAGTGAATTACACCAAATGATGTGTGCCTGAGAGTGGGCTACACCATGTGATGAGTGGGACTAAGTTACACCTAGTGATGTGTGCCTGGGAAAGGATTACACAGTGTGATAAGTGTCTGGAAGTACATTACATTGAGTGATGGGTATCTAGGAGAGAATTACTTAGAAATTATGTGAAATTCCTTACACCGTTAATTTTACTTGTTTAGTATTGGTACTGAGAATGATGTGGACTCTGAAAAATTCTTGCTTTCACTGAGGATTTTCTTAACAGATTACAGAGAATATGGCTCAGTGCAGACCTCTCGCAGATGTCCTGGATTCCGTGGCAATCATTGGTTGTTCGTACCTTTTGGATTCCTTGGTAATATAATAGTAGTGGAAAAGAGGGAAGGGGCTTAATAAAGGAATTGGTCAAGATAAAGTTGAGGGCCGAATTGATCAAACTTGCCTGGAAGTAACATTAGATTAAATCTCAAGCGATAGAAATAGAAGCTGTAAAATAAACCATAGAACTATAGATGTTGCAGATCTAAAAGGAGAACAAAAATTACTGGAGAAATTCAGCAAGTCTGGCAGCATTGGAGGAGAAAAGCAGAGTCAACATTTCTGGCTCAGTTGGTCTGACTCTATCTGAAATGTTAACTCTGCTTTCTCTCCACAAGGTGCTGCCAGAAGAGCAAATTTTGTTTTTGTTAGAGATAAAAAACCCTTTATTTGGAAAATGTCTTGACAATTTATGCCTTGCTTACCTTCCCTGTATCTAACATTGTGCTGCACTCCTGCTGGGAATGTTTGATGGGGATAATGTGGAGTGAAATTTACTTTGTATCTAACCCTGTGCTGTACCTTTCCTGGGAGTGATTGATGGGTACAGTGAAGATATTTTACTCTGTATCTAACCCCATGCTGTACAAATTTTGGAACTGTTGATAGGGGCAGTTTTTAGGACGTTTTGCTCTGTATGTAGCCCTGTGCTGTACCTGCCCTGGGAGTGTTTGATGGGGACAATGCTTTGCTCTGTATTTAAACCCATGCTGTACCCATCTTGGAAGTGTTTTACAAGGAGTGTATAGGTAGCTTTACTCTAGGTGCTGTACTTGTCCTGGGAGTGTTTGATGAGAACAGTGTAGAGGGTCTGAAAAAAGGTGGTGCAGAGTTTGAAGGTGAGGAATCCAGTTGAGGATGTGACATGAGTGTGGAGCTGTGCAGCTTAATTCAGGAGGAACAAAAGAAAATTCACAGAATTTCTGTCCATAATAGATTTGATATAGATTGAGAACTAATGGTATCTAACCGTCTCTCATAGAACGCTTTCTGGTTTTGTGTGGGCTGGAGCACAATATTCCTGATTCCAAGTATCATTTTTGCAGTGAAGCTGGCCAAATTCTACCGTCGCATGACAATTTCAGATGTATATGAGTAAGTAATGATGTACCAGTAGGTAGAAAGAAAAACTTGCGTTAATACAAAACCTTTCCCTGTGTCCTAAGTCTCTTTACAGTCCATTAAATATTCTTGCAGTCAGTGGTTTAATAAGATACTCCATGGTATACTCACTGGTATAATAAGGATATAAGATCAGGAGTGGACCATTCAGCATCTCAAGCCTACTCCATAATTCATAAAGAACATGGCCAATCTTCTACCTTAACTCTACCTCCTTTTTTTGTTCTTAAACTCCATCACTTTGTTAGACCTGTCTATTGAGCATGTGTTGAATATATTTAATGCCTGATCATTCATAGTTCTCTGAGGCAAATCCAACCTCTGAGTGAAAAAAATGGAGATGGTAAATAATGGAGATGGTTACCCACTCAGTTTCAACTCTTCCACCGTTCGCTTCATCTCAGCCAGATACTTTTCAACTTCATTCACCCTGATTTGATGCTGTCGACTCCTGCTGACTATGCCACAAATGCAACATGAGATTTGAACACACGGAAGGCCAAAGATCATGAAGCAGGGTGTCTTTATTCTGACAGTACGCCATTAAAACCAGGAAGAGAAATTAAGGTTGAACACAAAACTATTTATAATATGCACTTAAAACAAAGCCAGTGGATTACAACGGGCTAAGAAATGCTTTGTATAATCTGCTCCATTATTTACCCTCGGCCGGCCAGACACCCTGATGTGGACCCACATTGACCTACCAGCATGAAAACCCAGTTTGTTTTCATAACCAGGTCTTCAGAATTGGGAATTGCCCCTGTAGCATCCACTTTGGATTATGATAAAAAGATATTTTTTCACTCAGCAGTTGGATTTGTCTCAGAGAGCTATGAATGATCAGGCATTAAATATATTCAGTCCTCCATCCAACAGAGACACTTTTTTTTAAATCCCAGGTAAAGTGTATACAACTGCTCTGGTTGCTCTCCCTCACCATCGTGCCATGTACTAGTGGAGATCCCATTACACAATATTGACCAATTGTGAGGAACATATACAAGTCCATCAGGATATACCTGACATCGGAGTGACCTCCCACTAAGTGCTGAGTCCAATGGGCCCTTGGAGGTAGCCTTTTGGTGGTCATATAGGTGGCTATCAAATGGCACTACTGACAATGCAGCATTCCCTCAGTACTGTCAAGTTAAAGATCCCCCAGGCAAGGAAGCAGGGTCCAACCTCAGGCAGGCTGGGAATTGAACCTGATTGTTGGCATTATTCTGAAGCCCAAGTTAGCTATCTGAGCCAAATATATTTCTGTTTGTCATTTACCACACTCACTCATTTTTTTTCCTATTCTTTCAGGAATTTTGACTGTCAGATGGAAATGTGAGTAGAACAGATCAATGATTTAATACTGGGCTCTGATTGCCCTTGAACATTCCAGAGCATTGTCAGCTTTATTGTACCTGCTTGAGCCAAAATTTGATAGAACAGATGAGTGGAGAAGGCCATTCAGCCCTTTGAGGCTGTGCTGTCATTCAACTGGTTGATTGAATTCTATTTGCTCATCTTTGCTCCATGCTCTTGATATATTTACTCCAAAAGAACATCAATTAATCTTAGTCTTCGAAACGCCAGTCAACCATTCCCATTCTGAACCCAGATTTCTACCATGATTTTTGTGAAGAAATGTTTCCTGGTTTCACTCTTGAATGGTCGAGTTCTAACTTTAAATTTATGCCCAGCCCCTATTCTTCACCAGTTTAAATCCAGTTTAACCCTTTTAGGGTTAATCAGGGTGAGAGGGGTGGTAGATAGGAAGATGGTTGGGTCAACCAGATCCTCTGCCTGTTCCCCTTTGCTTCTGAAGGAACAGAAAGAGACAAACTCTCAGGAGGCCACTATTGAATGGAATTACCCCGGATCCACCTTTCCTTGCTAATCGTTCTTTCTCTTAGCTGGAACCAGATTCCAGTTGGTTCAGCAGCTGTCCATTGGAACTGTTTTTTTTTTCCTTCTCCACCCCTAGATATTCCAAGGAAATGTATTTTTACACAATCTGACAGCTTCATGATCACTTTTATGCATGTTGTGACATGATTTGAACACGCTTATTGTTGAGTGCTATACTGAGAGTGGTACTGATATTCTTTAAATAAATGAAAAAATTGCAACCTCTGAGCAAGAAGGTTGAAAAAAAAAGGAAAATAAATAAATAACGTTATCTCTGTCTTGATTTAGGCAACCAGTGTATTGATAATTCCGTCTTTTGGAAACCTGACATTGGGATCTTACTGAGATACTAAAGATCATGGCTGTGACTGACTCCGTTGTGGGAAAAAATGAATAAAGCAACGATACTTGAGGAGCTCCCTCTGAAGTTCAATATTGCCTTTGTGTACTGAATTAAAATTCCAACATATGTGATTTGAATGCATGAATTGAATTGAATTGAAATGCACTGAATGCATGTACAGCACAGGTCTTGACTGTTTTGTTGTTCCCCAAATATCTCTTTCCTGGAGCTACAAATTTGAATTTTTCCAATTGGAGTTCCCTTGTAGTGCAGTTCTCTTTTGCTGCAGTACGTAAACAGCTCTTATCAGTATCACAATGTCCCTGTGTGACTATGACAAAGGTAACTCTTCACTCCCCATCCTTCTGCATGTCTTGATGTGGTTGACCATGCAACATCTCAAACATCCTCATGTAACATCTCAAATAGATCCATAGAGATGTACAGCATCTTTGGTTCAACTTGTCCACGCCGACCAGATATCCCAACCTAATCTAGTCCCATTTGCCAGCACTTGGCCCAAATCCCTCTAAACCCTTCCTATTCATATACCCATCCAGGTGCCTTTTAAATGTTGTCATTGTACCAGCCTCCACCACCTCCTCTGGCAGCTCATTCCATACATGAATGGGACCATTTGGTTACATTCCTTTCTAAGCGGTTGTAATCTCTTCTTGCGACAGCAGTGTTAAAGGGAAATTTGGGTATGCCATGAGTTAACCTTTAAATTGACATGAAGTTGCAGCTAGGATTAGAATGAGATAGAAAGTTTTAATTAACTTCATAGGCAATAATCAAACAAATCATTTAGGATTCATTTTAATTTTATCGAGTCAATAAAGTTAGGTAGACTACATAAACATGCTCAGATGCTGATGCAACAGAGTTTCTGTAAAAATACAACATGGCTGAACCAGCATTAACCCTGCGGCTTTATTTGGAAATAAGACCATAAGACCATAAGACATAGGAGTGGAAGTAAGGCCATTCGGCCCATCGAGTCCACTCCGCCATTCAATCATGGCTGATGCGCATTTCAGCTCCACTTGCCAGCGTTCTCCCCGTAGCCCTTAATTCCTCTAGACAACAAGAACCTATCAATCTCGGCCTTGAAGACATTTAGCGTCCCGGCTTCCACTGCACTCCGTGGCAATGAATTCCACAGGCCCACCACTCTCTGGCTGAAGAAATGTCTCCGCATTTCCGTTCTGAAATGACCCCCTCTAATTCTAAGGCTGTGTCCACGGGTCCTAGTCTCCTCGCCTAACAGAAACAATTTTCTAGCATCCACCTTTTCAAAGCCATGTATTATTTTGTACGTCTCTATTAGATCTCCCCTTAATCTTCTAAACTCCAACGAATACAACCCCAGTATCCTCAGCCGTTCCTCATATGCTAGACCTGTCATTCCAGGGATCATCCGTGTGAATCTCCGCTGGACACGTTCCAGTGCCAGTATGTCCTTCCTGAGGTGTGGGGACCAAAACTGGACACAGTACTCCAAATGGGGCCTAACCAGAGCTTTATAAAGTCTTAGTAGTACATCTCTGCTTTTATATTCCAACCCTCTTGAGATAAGAGACAACATTGCATTCGCTTTCTTAATCACAGACTCAACCTGCATGTTTACCTTTAGAGAATCCTCGACTAGCACTCCCAGATCCCTTTGTGCTTTGGCTTTATTAAGTTTCTCACCATTTAGAAAGTAGTCCATTCCTATATTCTTTTTGCCAAAGTGCAAGACCTCGCACTTGCTCACGTTAAATTCCATCAGCCATTTCCTGGACCACTCTCCCAACCTGTCTAGATCCTTCTGTAGCCTCCCCACTTCCTCAGTACTACATGCCTGTCTACCTAACTTTGTATCATCGGCAAACTTCGCTAGAATGCCCCCGGTTCCCTCATCCAAATCATTAATATATAATGCGAACAGCTGTGGCCCCAGCACCGAACCCTGCGGGACACCGCTCGTCACCGGCTGCCATTCTGAAAAAGAACCTTTTATCCCAACTCTCTGCCTTCTGTTAGATAGCCAATCCTCAATCCATCCCAGCAGCTCACCTCGAACACCATGGGCCCTCACCTTGCTCAGCAGTCTCCCGTGTGGCACCTTATCAAAGGCCTTTTGAAAGTCCAGATAGACCACATCCACTGGGTTCCCCTGGTCTAACCTACTTGTTACCTCTTCAAAAAATTCCAACAGGTTTGTCAGGCATGACCTCCCTTTACTAAATCCATGTTGACTTGTTCTAATCAGACTCTGCTCTTCCAAGAATTTAGAAACCTCATCCTTAATGATGGATTCTAGAATTTTACCAACAACCGAGGTTAAGCTGATTGGCCTATAATTTTCCATCTTTTGCCTTGATCCTTTCTTGAACAAGGGGGTTACTACAGCCATCTTCCAATCGTCCGGGACCTTTCCTGACTCCAGTGACTCTTGAAAGATCTCAACCAATGCCTCTGCTATTTCCTCAGCAACCTCTCTCAGAACTCTAGGGTGTATCCCATCGGGGCCAGGAGATTTATCAATTTTAAGACTTTTTAACTTTTCTAGCACTATCTCTTTCGTAATGGCAACCATACTCAACTCAGCCCCGTGACACCCTTTAATTTTTGGGATATTACTCCTGTCTTCCACTGTGAAAACTGACGCAAAGTACTTGTTAAGTTCTCCTGCTATTTCCTTATCTCCCATCACTAGGCTCCCTGCATCAGTTTGAAGTGGCCCAATGTCTACTTTTGCCTGTCGTTTGTTTCTTATGTACTGAAAGAAACTTTTACTATTATTTCTAATATTACTGGCTAGCCTACCTTCATATTTGATCCTCTCATTTCTTATTACACTCTTTGTTATCCTCTGTTTGCTTTTGTATCCTTCCCAATCTTCTGATTTCCCACTGTTCTTAGCCACTTTATAGGATCTCTCTTTTTCTTTAATACATTTCCTGACTTCCTTTGTCAGCCAAGGTTGTCTAATCCCTCCCCGGTTAATCTTTCTTTTCTTGGGAATGAACCTCTGTACAGTGTCCTCAATTATACCTACAAACTCCTGCCATTTTTGCTCTAGTGTCTTCCCGGTTAGCCTCTGCTTCCAGTCTATTTTAGTCAGTTCCTCTCTCATGCCCTCATAATTACCTTTATTCAACTGTAACACCATTACATCAGATTTCGCCTTCTCCCTTTCAAACTCCAGACTGAACTCTACCATATTATGGTCGCTACTTCCTAAGGGTTCCCTTACTTTAAGATCTTTTATAGAGTCTGGTTCATTGCAAAGCACTAGGTCCAGAATAGCCTGCTCTCTTGTGGGCTCCATGACTAGCTGTTCCAAAAAGCCATCCTGTAAGCATTCCATGAATTCCCTTTCTTTAGATCCACTAGCAACATTATTTACCCAGTCCACCTGCATATTGAAGTCACCCATGATCAATGTAACCTTGCCTTTCTGACATGCCTTCTCTATTTCCCGGTACATGTTGCGTCCCTGGTCCTGACCACTGTTAGGAGGTCTGTACACAACTCCAATTATGGTTTTTTTGCCTTTGTGGTTCCTCAATTCCACCCACACAGACTCCACATCATCCGACGCTATGTCATTCAATACCATAGATTTAATTTTGTTCTTAACTAACAAGGCAACTCCACCCCCTCTGCCCACCTCTCTGTCTTTTCGATAAGTCGAAAAACCATGGAGGTTTAACTGCCAGTCCTGACCTCCCTGTAACCAAGTCTCTGTGATGCCTACTACATCATAATCATTCACTATTATCTGTGCCATTAATTCATCGGCTTTGTTATGAATGCTACGAGCATTCAGGTAAAGTGCCTTAATGCTAACTTCCTTATTAGAGATGTTGTAAGTCATATGTCCTAAGTTATCCTTGCTTTTTTCTGCATTCTCAGTCTGCCTCAATTTTAAATCCGCCTGGACACATGCTATCCTGCTGCTTATCTTTCCATTTACCTCCAAAATGGAATGTGAGGCTAAGCCCATACCATATCAAGAAAGACAAAGATGTGGAGTTTAGTCGAGGATATGAACAAAGCACAGGCTTCAGAACTGAAGATAGCATAGCACCTGGAAGATAGGGAGTAGTGAAACCAGAGCTAACAAGAGTTTGGCAATGTTTGGAATGTGTGAAAAACAAGGTGTTTGTCTAAAACAGACATTTTGGGATTCATGTACTGTATTGTCTACGTGACTTACAATGCACAAATATCTGATGAACCTTGGTTGATCTTTCTGGACTAGAGTCTCCCAATGTTGCTATCAAGAAATGATCATTTCCCTTTATCTTGATGCACCTGAGATTATTTCTTAAAATAATCTACCACAATAATGGAATTACCTTTGGTGCCCCTGAATGATCTATCCTCATTATCAGGTATGTTGCCCTCAGCAACATCATCTAAAAATACAATGTCAGGTCCCAATGCACACTGATGACACTTAGCACTACCTCAGTGGCAGGCAACTTGGAAGCTTGGGGTCATTTTTGCAGTCAGAACATAGGTGTTCTGCAAAGCAGTCACCCAGTCTAGATTTTGTCTCCCCAGTGTGGAGAAGACCGCATTTTGAGCAGTAAATATAGTTGACTATGTTGAGCGAAGTACAGATAAACTGGTATTTCACCTGGAGGGTGTGTCTGGGTGCCTTGGATAGTGAGCAGGGAGGAGGTAAATGGGCATGTGAGGCACGTTCTGTGATTAGGAAGGTGCCTTATGGATGTTGGGAAGTTTTGAAGTGGAAGAGGAATGGACTAGGGTGTCCCAGAGGGAACTGTCCCTGCGGAATGCTGACAAGAGAGGGAAAGGAATATGTGTCTGGTGGTGGCATCCTGCAGCAGTGGCAGAAATGATAGCAAATCATGGGGTGAAAAGTGAGGAGCAGGGGTTCCTGTCATTGTTGGGGGGGCAAGGGGGAAGAGAAGGGGTGAGGGCAGAAATGGGGGAGATGGGTCAGACAAGGCTAAGGGCCCTGTTAACCACAGTAGTGGGAGATCCTTGGTTGAGGAACAAGGTGGATGTTTCTGACACCCACAGTAGGTAACATCATTGGAACTGATCCAATGGAAACGAGAGAAACTGAGAGAATGAATCTACATCCTCTTGACTATATATCCTCTCACACTGCTTCCTGTAAGAATTCCATATCATTCTCCCAGTTTCTCTATTGCCTCTTCAACACACCACTATGTATCATACCAAAATTTCTGTCTCAGGTCAGTTGCAGTGCTCCAGTGAGACTCAACACAAACTGGAAGAACAATACTCCACCTTCTGCTTGGGGACCTTAGAACCTTGAGGATCTAACATCAAGTTTAAAAATTTTAGAGCATGTAATCTCCTTCTTTGTCTATTCCTACCTCTACAGTTCTAGGACCTGTCATTCCTACAGTTCTAGGTCACTTTCAGCACAGCCAACCCATTTTCAACTACTCCTAGCCCCTATTAGCTTCTCTTCTTCCCTGGTTTACTAAAAACAATTCCTGAAGAAGGGCTTATGCCCGAAACGTCGATTCTCCTGCTCCTTGGATGCTGCCTGACCTGCTGTGCCTTTCCAGCAACATATTTTCAGCTCTGATCTCCAGCATCTGCAGTCCTCACTTTCTCCTTACTGAAAACAGCCCCCTTGTCTGCCTATCCTTTTTTTTCTCTCTTCCCTGGACTCTGTCTCCACTCACGCCTTACCCCACCGCGCCCCCCCCCCCACCACCAGCCCTCTTTCATCAGCATAAATATCAATGTTTCTTAGCTACAATCTGTTCTGAAGAAGGGCGGGGCGGCACGGTGGCACAGTGGTTAGCACTGCTGCCTCACAGCGCCAGAGACCCGGGTTCAATTCCCGCCTCAGGCGACTGACTGTGTGGAGTTTGCACGTTCTCCCCGTGTCTGCGTGGGTTTCCTCCGGGTGCTCCGGTTTCCTCCCACAGTCCAAAGATGTGCAGGTCAGGTGAATTGGCTATGCTAAATTGCCCATAGTGTTAGGTGAAGGGGTAAATGTAGGAGAATGGGTGGGTTACGCTTGGGTGGGTCGGTGTGGACTTGTTGGGCCGAAGGGCCTGTTTCCACACTGTAAGTAATCTAATCTAATCTAAAAAAAAAAAATTAACTCTCTTTTTTCTTCAGTTTAATCATTCTGCCTCAGTGGCTGTAATTTCTGCTGCCTGGGTCCCAAGTGCTACAATTCTCTTCTTAAACTTCTCCCACCACTACCTCCCCTCTTCAATCTCTTTAAAACCTTTTAATAGCTCATATCTTTGATCAAGCTTTTAGTCTCCTCTCCTAATGTTTCCTTCTTTGACTTGAAGCCAATTTTCTTTTTCATAATTGTTCTGTGAAGCAGTTTGGAATATTTTATTCTGCTAAATATGCCATGTAAATACAAACCACTTGTTATTTTAACTCATTTAATAAATATCATCTGATACCAATGACACAAAATAAAACAGTATATGAATAAAATTGGATGTTTTTTGTTACTATTATCTCTCAATAACTTTGAAAAATTTGTTGTTTTTGTTATCTTTGCCAAAGCACTGGTATTGCCATGATTATGTGTTTTGTAAGTTATTTCCCACTATTTATATATTGGAGTTGTTTTCCAAGGCAGTTCCAGTCATGTGTATGACCTGTCTAGAATTTTCCGTTTCAGTGAGCAAGTGAATTTGCTGATGCAGTTCTCACCAAGAAAGGCCCTTCTCTCTCCCTCAATAACTTCAATTCCACCCCCCGTTCACTTTCACTCACTTTGAACCCCTTGAGATGTTTCTGAATTCATCAATCGCAGGTGGTATTGTGATGGTGAGGTTGACTTGCAATTAGCCTCAGAAACTGTGGTTGAGGACAGAGAAAACTTGGCTAATGTTTCCCTCTCCACAGCAATTTGGCATTGCTCTAGCTGAGAAATGCCTAGAAATAGGATGTCAGTGAGAACAAATTGGCTATGATGCCTTGCTTCATTGGCTAGCTTCTTCGCACTGCCTTGATCATTGAGAGTGACCACTGAGATGAAGTGCCCATCAATGTACATCCCTAGTAAGGTAAGAAATCAAGGGGCAGAATTGTAGGTTCTGCCTGACTAATCATGGTGTGTGGTGTCTTAAAGGTCCAAACCTGAAGATAGATGGATTCCTATCTCAAGGAATCTCAGCTAGAGTCAGAGTAACTACATTCTGGATTGGTTCCTGATGTGGTAGCGTCAGGTCAGGGTTGTTGACAAGACAGTTGTCCATAAGGTAAAAGGGCTTTTGCCCGAAACGTCGATTTCGCTGCTCGTTGGATGCTGCCTGAACTGCTGTGCTTTTCCAGCACCACTAATCCAGTTGTCCATAGTCAGGTAAGTGACAAGCAACAATATTTATTGAATATAACACAATACAAATGAGAGGATAGGAAAGAGCATGTCTGAGGCCATATACATTTAATCCTGTTTCCATCGGGACTCACATCATCATAGCTAGTGGCAGTCCACTATTTTTATAGATTCCCCATACAAAGCATCATATCTGGTGCATCACAGCATGATATGGCAACTGCTGTTCTCAAGACTGTAAGAAATAACAGAGAATTGTGAACACTGCCCAATCCATCACACAAACCAGCCTTCCACCCATTGATGCCATCTATACTTCCTGCTGCAGTGGGAAAGCAACCAGCATCATCAAAGATCCCTCCCACCCACTTTTACACTCTTTCACCCTCTTCCATCAGGCAGAAGATATAAAAGTTTGAATACCCATACAAACAGATTCAAGAACAATTCTTCCCCATTGTTATCAGACTTTTGAACAAATCTCTCAAATGTTCATTCTGACTTAGGGGAAGGGGTGTGGGAGTGATGGTGCAACACGGTGGTTAGCACTGCTGCCTCACAGCAACAGGGACCCACGTTCGATTCCAGCCTTGCATGACTGTGTGGAGTTTGTACATTCTCCCTGTGTCTCCGTAGGTCTCCTCTGGTGTTCCAGTTTCGTCCCACAATCCAAAGATGTCCAGGTTAGATGGATTGGCCATGCTAAATTAACCTGTATTGTCCAGGGATGTGTAGATTATATAGATCTACACGGGAAATGAAGCGTTACAGGGATGGGATAGGAGAGGTGGGTCTGGGTGAGATGTTCTCTGGAGGGTCAGTGTGGACTCAATGGGCCAAACGGCCTGCTTCCAAACTGTAGGGATTCTATGGATTCTGTCTCTCTCTCTCTCTTCACCTTCCCTGCGGCTGTAACACTGTATTCTGCACTCTGTTCTGCTACCCTGATGCACTTTGTATATGAAGAACATTCACACAGAACAGTCGTCTTTGAGTTGGGATAAGCATTTCTGGCATCATGCCTTTATTTGTGAAGCTTGACTCATTTGATCCTGCTATCAAAGACTGGGCCCAGCACATTGATATTTATTTCTGGCCAAATGACATTGGGGCAGGTGAAAAGCAATGAGTAATCCTTCTGACTGCTTGTGGACCTGCAGCATTTTTGGTTATTAGGGACTGACTTCAAGCTGGTTGGCCACAGCCAGTGTACTATGCACATGTAAATAAAGGACAACTTGTTGATGGGATACCAGTTTCTGTGCAGTTATTTCAGTGTGGCACAATCTGCCCATATAGCATGCAAAATAACACTTTTCACTGTATCTTGGTACATGTGACAAGAATAAATCAAACAAACTAATTACCATGGTCTGTGTTATCCCATTACACTACACCTGAGGCCTCAGTAAGCACTAAAACAGAAGCATGATATGGGATAGCTGTGTCACATGTTACTTTGACTCCTCCTTGGAGATCATGCTGTGGGCTATGTGGGATCCCAAACAAGTTTTGTTTCCTGGTGACAAGACGTAGAAGCTAGCTTCTCAGCCCAAACTTTCATGGCTGCAAGTAGCAAATGCAGCCAATAGTAGGAATGTGGTGCTTCAAACTTGGATTCAGTGTCAATTAATTTATAAGGAAGGGAAAGTCAAGTGATGTGCCTTTGTCAGCTGCCAAGCACCAGACTCTGACTTCCCCAACACCTTCCTGCACAGCACTCTTCAAACAAACACACTGTACATGTTGCTCTACTTGTTCCTCTACATCCAAAGCCACCTCTCATCCCCATCAGAACAGGCAATACTCAAACCCATCCCAATCTTATTACCATCTGAAAACCACCCACAGAGAAATACTCCACAAGTTTCCTTTTTTATCTCCTCACAAATTCCATTTCTTACCCTCATAACTGTCTCCTTTGTGTCTCTCATAGGACAATACCCTCAGACAGGAACAATCTTTATTGCAGTCCCTCTAAGGAAATTGTATCCTTTCTTATGTATCATCATGTACTGTCTTTTCATATTATACCTCCTAAAGTAGTGAGGTGGAGAAGCTGAAATGGGTTCATATGTTAGAAGGAGGGAATATTACCTTTGCATTTGAGACTGTATCCGGAAAAAATATTAGCAAAGCAGATCAGGTGGATCACTGTACCCATTATGGAACTGAGTTTCTGCATTTCTCCAACATTCTCTGTTTGAGTTACATTGCTAATTTCAAATTGAATGGATCCTTCCCAAATCTAGGGAAGTTAGAATGAATGCATCAACTATCTCACTAGCTATTTCACGAGATGATGTCCATTGGGGCTTGGGGGCTTGTTAGCCCATATAGCAGAAAGTGAGGACTGCAGATGCTGGAGATCAGTCTAAATGTGTGGTGCTAGAAAAGCAAAACTGGTCAGGCATTATCCGAGGAGCAGGAGAGTAGACGTTTCTAGCATAAGCTCTTCATCTTTTGACCCTTGTTAGCCCATATATGTACTCTGGTAATTTAAGTTTCTTTAGTTGTTCCTTCCTTTTATTTCCTAATTTATAACCTATTAAAAAAATCACTCAGGGGATGTGGTGCTACTGGATGGGCTAGATTGGCATGGTGGCTCAGTGGTTAGCACTGCTACCTCACAGCGCCAGAGACCCGGGTTCGATTCCCACCTCAGGTGACTCTGTGTGGAGTTTGCACATTCTCCCTGTGACTGCGTGGGTTTCCTCCCACAATCCAAAAATGTGCAGGTTAGGTGGATTGGCCATGCTAAATTGCCCATAGTGTTACGTGACGGGGTAAATGGAGGAGCATGGGTCTGGGTGGGTTGCGTGTTGGTGTGGACTTGGTGGGCCGAAGGGCCTGTTTCCACACTATAAGTAATCTAATCTAATCTAAATCCCAACTTCTGTCATGTCAGGACTTGAACCCAGGTTTCCAAATCACTATCTGTCTCTCTGGATTAATAAGTTCTAATGATAATTATTCTAAGCCATTGCCTTCCCTTAAGGTGGCTTCATGGATGTTGCTTGAATCTTCTATCGTGATTATTGATATAAAGTGCCTGTTTAATTCAACGGTCATCTCCTTATAATCATAGAGTCATAGAGATGTACAGCATGGAAACAGACCCTTTGGTCTAACCTGTCCATGCCGACCAGATATCCCAACCCAATCTAGTCCCACCTGCCAGCACCCGGCTCATAACCCTCCAAACCCTTCCTATTCATATACCCATCCAAATGCCTTTTAGATGTTGCAATTGTACTAGCCTCCACCACTGCCTCTGGCAGCTCATTCCATACATGTACCACCTTCTGCGTGAAAAAGTTGCCCCTGAGGTCTCTTTTCTATCTTTCCCCTCTCACCCTAAACCTATGCCCTTTAGTTCTGGACTCACCCACCCCAGGGAAAAGACTTTGACTATTTATTTTATCCATGACCCTCATAATTTTGTAAACCTCTATAAGGTCAACCCCCAGCCTCCGACATTCCAGGGAAAACAGCCCCAGCCTGTTCAGCCTCTCACTGTAGCTCAAATCCTCCTTATTTTCCATTACTAATTTTCCACGAGTCCAAAATGTCAACTCTCCTGCTCCTCCAATGCTGCCTGACCTGCTATACTTTGTCCAGCGCCTCACCTTATTGAGTCTGACTCTCCAGCAACTGCAGTCCTCAATATCTCGTACTTTTTTACTCTTTCTATGGAATCAACATTCACTTTACTATTTTTTTGAATATTTATAGAAACTCTATTAATTTGCTAATTCATGATCAGCTTTTTCTTCACACATTAATTATTCCCTCCTTATTAACTTTTCAGTCAGTGTTTACTGTCCATTATATTGTGTCAAAAATTCTGATCTACCATCTATCTTGGCACAATTGTATGATTTTTCTTTAAATTTTATACAATTCTTTAACTTCTTTACATAACAACATATGATACATCCATTCCTTTGAAGGTCTATTTCCCATTAGAATGTATCTCTTCCCTGTTTTCTGAAATATCCCCTTAAATGTCTGTCTCTGCATCATTATTGCCTTATCTCTGAATCTATCATCCCCTGCGTTCATGCCTTCATAACTGCTTTTAAGGATAAGAGACCAGTCTGACCTCCACTCCTCCCTCTCAAACAGAATGTAAAATTAAATTATATTGTGATCACTGTGATCTGGAGGGCGCCTCCATTATGTGCCACGTCATCCTAGTGAGCTGTGATCATCAAAATTGTGGTGGGCAATGGGGCAATGTGCTAGATACTGAGGGGGAAATGGGAACAGTCTCCTGAGGATGAGGTTCTAGGGAGAAGGAAGTCCTCCTTGTGCATATTTGAACTCAGTCACTTCCAGCACTACAAGCCAAACAGGACCTTGATCGATACCTGGTTCCAGTCGATGAGAGCTGGGTTCAGCAGGCAATCTTAGCTGTAAAACAATTATCTGTCCTTATTTCAGCATTTGCTTTGCATTGTGCAGCCAAATGGCAGCTTTTACTGGGATCTTTATGTTTGCCTTTGCTGCCTATGATTAAAAGATCATCTTTGGAATTGCCCAATTTTTTTTGTCTGGAATTCCCCTCATGGACAATGAGAAGATGCAGGTCCTCAGTCAGCTCTGAGGATAGAGCAACAGTAACTTGGAGAGAGTGATTTTACAGCGAGCAGCTTGGGACAGGTAAAAATGTGAGGCCTAGTAGTGAGAGGATGGGGTTGTATGACTAGGGTGAGAGAATGGGGTTGTATGTGTAAGGGAGTGTCAACCATGATGGCTACACATTGTAAGCTGCTTCAGTTTGATGTTGTTGTCCATTATATTGCTGATGGTGGGCAATGTTGTATTGCCAACGGTTATCCAGCTGCATAAAGAATTTTTAGAAATAGCATGGATGCTAGAGATGCTGAGTTTTTGGCATCTATCTAATGAGTAATGGGTTCTTTTGGGAATGTCAGGTTGCAGAATAGGGAAAGAGATTAGATTAGATTTCCTAAGGTATGGAAACAGGCCCTTTGGCCCAACAAGTCCACACTGACCTGCTGAAGAGCAACCCACCTAGACCTATTCCCCTAACTAATGTACCTTACACTAGGAGCAATTTAGCAAGGCCAATTCACCTAACCTGCACATCTTTGGATTGTGGGAGGAAACTGGAGCACCCGGAGGAAACCCACTCAGACAGTCACCTGAGGTGGGAATTGAACCCGGGTCCCTGGTGCTGTGAGTCAGCAGTGCTAACCACTGAGCCACCGTGCCATTGGGGGCAGGGTAGTTAGTTAATGAGGTGAGTTTGGTTGAGAGAGCTTACCTGGCCTCATGGTGGGAAACTGTCCATGAAACTGAATGAAACTGACACTTAGCCCAAAGAAAGTAGAAGATTCAGTCTATTACGCTGACACTATCTCAACAGAACTGTGGGATTTTTCAGCTGTTTACTGTGAACTGTTCACCATTTTGAGAATCCAGAAGCTTCACATATAATAGAGTGATGTTAATTAGAACAAGGATATATTCTAGCTGACCCCCTCCTTGAGGGTGCATGTCATCCTGAATATTATTGTGCAGAATGTGCTGAGCTCTGTCCAACTGATCTCTGCAGTAGACTGAACATTAATAACTTTTGTTGCACAATCGACTCCCAGTGAAAATGAGGGGCAAGTGAACATCCTGGTGAAAAGCTGCATTTGATATCTAGATGTACAATTCACTCAGTTTTGTGACAATATCATTGTTTGATTTTTCATTTTTTTTGATTTTTTGATTTTGCTGCAAGCAAAACAAAAAGGAATTCATCCCTCAGTATGGAAAGGCAGTTACAGAGTGAAGACATAAAATGTCTTTGCCTTATGTTAAATACCAAGTGTCAGCAGTAGCTCAATGGGTAACATTCATATCTCAATATCAGAAACTGTGGTTCAAGACCCACCCCAGAAACGCGATCACATAAAAGCAATGTAAAGAATGTATTACTTTATTTTTCTGCATTTTGGACTGTGGACTCAAACAGGAAAATAATTGTTTTAAAAAAAGGGTTGTGAAAGGGATTTCTGCACTTCTTAAAAATAAGTATTAACACTCACTGTAAGTGTCACTTGTTGAAGCAATGATGGTGGGTAAAGGGGAGGGGGAGGGAGAAGCTTACTGCAGACTGGTTAGAACCAGTGGGCGTGTACAAAGGCAGATTTAGCCAGCAACAAGTAGCTGGTCTGAGGAGTGATAACCAGTTGTCAATAACAGAGGCCTTCTTGCCTGCCAACAATTGTGAATAACCCCCAGCTAACTGAACAGCTTGTGGATGTGAATGACATGGTCAGAAACATGTGGACCTCCGGGAGAGAGGTAGTGTCTTTTCTTCTACCATAAAAACAACCTAAAGTCTGAAGAAAGCCAGCTTATTTGCCTCACCAGTTGCTGTTGCTTTTAATCAATAAATTTAAGATTTTATAAATTATGAACCAGGGTTTCTGTGAGTCCTGAAAACGTGTTGCTGGAAAAGCGCAGCAGGTCAAGCAGCATATGCCCGAAACGTCGATTTTCCTGTTCCTTGGATGCTGCCTGACCTGCTGCACTTTTCCAGCAACACATTTTCAGCTCTGATCTCCATCATCTGCAGTCCTCACTTTCTCCTCTCTGTGAGTCCTGCAAGCAAATGAAAACACCTGGATGAGAGAGATCAAGAAGCAGCAAGTCCTTGCAACCAAAAGGAACTTCTCATGAAACCCTATGGACAAGGACTATTGAACTGCCTTTCTAGTATTTTCTTCCACTTATAACACCATAGTTTTTTTTAATCTACTGGTGTCTGTCTTCACGTGTTCAGGAGAAAGTTTATAAGTTTATAAAGTTTATAATAGCATATTACCTAGTAAAATTATATATCAACAGTTCATAATTGTTTACCTGTAGTTTGAATCTATTTATTTCTAAGTACAAAGACATTGTTCATGTTTTCTGTTGACCTGGGTTTAAAATGAGAGGTAATTCGGAAATTTTGCAAACTTCTATAAAACCTTTAACTTTTGTGATAATTCTAGTAATATTGAGACCTGATTTCCAGTGCATTACCCCAATGAATCATAAGGTGCAGGCGGGCACTCAGTGCAGTATTGAGGTACCCTTTCTGATGAGATGCAAAACCATTCTCATCACACTATTTTAGAGAACAGCTGAAGATCACTGGTGTCCTAGTCAATAATGAGAAGGGTTTGTGCCCGAAACGTCGATTCTGCTGCTCCTTGGATGCTGCCTGACCTGCTGCACTTTTCCAGCAACACATTTTTCAGCTCTGATCTCCAGCATCTGCAGTCCTCATTTTGTCCTAATAATTATCTCTCAATCTACATACCAAAAACAGATTATCTGCTATTTCTTTAATTGCTTTATACAAGCTTTCTGTGTGCAAATTGTATCTATGATCTATTGCTGCTTGACTGTGTGGTTGAGGCAAGTCCAACCGGAACTCTATCAACAAACACATCGAGTTAGACCCCATCTACCACCCCCTGAGAGAAGGAACAGGAAGTGACTTCGCCACAGGAAATAACATCACCACAGGAAATGACATCACCAACCCAAAGAAACCCAAACATATAAATAGAAAGCAGGAACTTTCAGCATTGCTTTGCCTGAGGCCCACTGAAGATGTTACCCGGTAGGGTAACGAAATGTCTGGAAATGAATCTTCCAGCTCAGCGAGCAAACCTACATCCAAAACCCCAACTTGAGCTACAAATCTTCTCAAAACTCAATTTAAATGTTCAATGTGGGATTAGACTGTTGTCTAAAAAGGTAGAATGTGCAAAGTAAATTTTTCATTCAGGGAGCTGGTTCAGATTCAATGGGCCAAATAGCTTCCCTTTGCACTGTAACAGCTCTATGTTCCTGTGATGCATTTCCCTGCAATACAACAGTGGCTATACTTTAAAAAGCACTTAACTGGCTATAAAATCTTGAGGTCATGAAAAGTGCTGTACAGTGAAATTTGCAATGAATTTTTCTGTTTGATGTTTTTACTTTCACATATACTGTAAAAGAAAGTCTTAACATGAATGTTTTGGGTGCAGGTGAACAGTCTTCACCAAAATATTAAAAGTGCTTTTTATTTATTTAGCAGGTACTAACTGAGCTGGTGTATATTTCAATTAGTTTGTTTTGGCTTTTAAGTTAAAATATAGAATATTTGCGCCGCAGAAGGAAGCTAAGCATGTCTAAAAATGAAGCACGTGATCGAATTTCACATTACAGTTCTTGATCCATAGCCCTATAAACTACAGTGCTCCATGTATTTTTAGAATATGATGCCTTTGCTGTCTTTCAAACTGAGTTCCAGAGGCACTGCACCACCATCTGGGTGAAAAAGGTATCTTCAATTCCCCTTAATTCTTTGCCAATTATTTTAAATGTGTGCCTCTTGGTTGTTGACCTCACTGCTAAGTGGAATGGTCCCTCCCTGATCAATCTTTTTAGGCTTCTTATCATTTTATACAGCTTCATTAAATGTCTCATCAGTCTCATCAGTCTCCTGAGGATGAGCGAACATCTCTAGACTGTTCTAACTTTCCTCATTGCAAAAAGTCTCCCATGGTAACCTTTTAGATGATTATTTACTTTGTTTAAACAAATGAATGCAAACAATTGCACCATTTAGCTACCAATTATCTTAATAAACTAGTTACCAAATTATTAAGAATTTCAACAAGGATTTGTTTTTGCTGACTCTGAAAAAAAACAATAATTAGTAAATCGTCAGTGATTGGTGGGGCTGTCCTCACACTCCTTTTCATTTTCGCATTATTATCCCTAACAGTTCACAGTGACAGCCGTGATAAGAAGGATTTACTGTAAATTGCAAGAATTCCCTTAAACTCATTAATGTCCAAATAGGTATTCTGTACATAATTTCTTTCTGAGTTAACATGCCAAGAATATATATTTGCTTGTGTTTGTAAATATAGGGTTTATGCATGTTGCCATTCTGATATGTTCAGGTATTTGAGTTGGGAATGTGGTTGTAGTGAGGGGAGAGCGGTAAAGGGCAAATGTAGCTGGTCAAAAAGGCTGCAGTTTGTATGCTGACCTCATTGATATTTCTCTCTCAGATAAAAGCAGTTAAAAACAAGCTGAGTGATTGTGCAACTAAAGCAGAAAAAGCTTTAGACACTGAGCGTCTGTGAAGAGAGAATTAATTTGAACTCTTTGTCAATAATCTGGCACAGCACAAATTCATAGAATCCCTACAGTGTGGAAGCAGGCCATTCAGCCCATCAAGGCCACACTGCCTCTCTAAAGAGCATCCCATCCAGACCCATCCTCATAACCCTGCATTTCCTATAGCTAACCCAGCAAGCCTCCACATCCCTGGACACTATGGGCAAACCACCTAACCTGTACACAGAAGCAGCATCATTAAAATATTTAAAATTGATGATAATATTGCTATTTGTGGGATCTTATCATGGATAAATTAAGTATCATATTTACTGTAGTAATTGTAACAAGTTCAGCCAGCTGGACCTCATAGAATATGAGTTCCCTGATTGGGGCTGTTAATCTAGTCCAATCATGGAATCCTGAGTGAAAGAGAGGAACAGAAGAGTCAGAGATTCTGCTCACTCTGAGAGCTGGTTCTGAGGGAGCTGGATTAGTTGTCAAGGTTTGTGTTAAGGAGGGGACTGACTTTGACCTGGCTGTCCACACAATCAGTGTGTACTGCTGTTGATGCTGGTTTCTGTTTGTTTCTGGAGGAAACCTGTTTCCTGAACTGGCTGAAACACATAGCCAGTTTGTTAACTGATTTTTAAACTGCCTGATCTGCACAGTCATTGTGTTTCAGGTGTAATTCAGTTCTCATTAGGGAACTGTTGTTTCACTGGCTGGTTACATTAAGAAAGGACAATGTTGAATTTGTGGCAGGGCTTAGCCCTTGCACTCTGGTTTTCTTTCTTTTTTGACTGTGTTTTCATTTTTTTGGTGTTTGGACTGAGCTCCTGTGAGAAAATACATCTTTCCAGATTAGCTGTTCCTGTGGGTAGGCCTGGCCCTTTGTGGGTGACTAGGCCTCTGTAAAGACTGAACACCTGTGTCTGTGCTGGGAGGTGAGCAATTGCTGCATCCTGAAGTGGACTCTGCCTTCAGGAGTCAGGAGTGGACCAAACCCCTGTGAGTTAACTGCAGCTTCACAATGTACTGTGTTCCTGTGAGTGGGCCTGGTAGTCTTTGGATGGGCCAGGCCTGTTTGGAAATTGAACACCTGTGTGTGTGCTGCAGGGTGTGCATTTGCTGCCTGTTGGAGTGGACTCTACCTTTGGGTGTGGACTCTGCCTTCCGGTGTGGACTCTGCCTTGGTACTGGAAACTGTATTGTGAGGATTTTGGGAATTTTGTTAAGATATGTGGGTTTTGTAATTAATTGTGTTTGAGTGCAGGCCAGAGTGGGCTAGTCAGTACATGGGGTGGCCAGGAGCTTGACAGTCAATGACCGGCCTGTGTGAAAGAGAGCTGGGGTAGGGGTGCGTTCTGTTAGTACACAGGCTGGCTGTGTCTAGGCAGCCAAACATGTGCCCATAGGATAACAGGTCAGGGAAGGGTAGCCGGAGGGTTAATGACCAGTGTAGAGGAAAGCGAGCCAGAAGGAGGCTGTCAGGGTTGACAGGGCCAGGCAACAGATAGCATCCTCACAGGAAAGTTGGTACAGGACAGACTGATCAGTATGTGGGGAGGCTAAGCCAAGCAGCTGACGGCAGTCCATAGAAAGGCCGACCAAGGGAGGACTGGTCAGTATGTAGGGAGGCTGAGAGCTGGACAGCCAATGGCCGGTCCATAGGAACGCTGGCCAGGAGAAAGGATCAGTCAGTATGCGGGACGGCTGGGTGCTGGAAGACCGACAGCCCAACTGTAGGAAAGCAGGTCGGTGGGTGGTTTGGTTAGTATGCTGGGTGACCGGGAGCTGGTGACTAATGTCTGTCCCAGAGGAAAGCGGGCTGGGGAGGATCATCAGTACACCGGGGGGGGGGGGGGGGGGGGGGGGGGGGGGGGTGCAGAGACTGGAAGGCCGACAACCAGCTCGTAGGAAAGTGGCCTAGGGTAGTCCAGTCAGTATATTGGGAAACTGGGAACTGGGTGGTCGACGACCAGCCTGGAGGAAAGCAGGCCTTGGCTTGGTCGGTTAGTACACAACACGGCCAGAGACCAGAAGGTCGACGACTGTCCTGCAGGAAGCCTAGCCAAGTAGTATGTGGGGTGAACTGGTGTCGGGTGTCTTTTAGCTATATTGGGTCTGTATTCTATGCACTGTTTTCCATTTGATTGCACTGTCTTGTTTGTGTTACCTTTGACTTAAAGTGGGATTTGAGGTTTGTCCTCATCTCCCAGAAAGCTCTTTGAACGGTGGGGTTTGGAGTTTGGAGTTTGGCTTTGCTGCCCTTTCCCCTGTAGAGAGTGGTTCTTCTGTGAACTGCTGCTTTCTGTTTATTGTTAACTGTACTTTGTACTGTTTAATAAAATTAAAAAAGAAGTATCTGAGATTCTGCTCACTCTGACAGCTAGCTAAAGAAATTCTTTCTCATCTCAGTTCTTAAAAGTCATCCCTTCACTCTGAATCTGTGTCCTCAGGTCCTCGACTCTGGTGCTGGTGGAACCATGCCCCTGTCCACACTATCCAGGCCTCTCAGTATTCTTCAAGTTTCAATAGGGGATGAGATCCCCCATCATCCTTCTAAACCCCATTGAGTGCAGATCGAGAGTCCTTGACTGCTCCTCATATGACAAGCTCTCCATCCTGGATTGTTCTTATAAACCTCCTCTGAACTCTCTCAAAGGCCAGCATATCCTTCCTGACATACCTTCAGTAATTTCTGTTTTTGTTTCAGATTCCCAGCATCTGCAGTTTTGTTTTATTGCGTGTTGTTCTGTGCTAAGAGGCTTGTTTCAGGTGACTAATCAGAGTTTCTGTTGGTGTGCTACAGTAACAAGCAAAGGCTGTCATTTATTTTCTACACATGCTAGCCTTGTGGTCTGAGTGAGGCTACCAATTAGCAGCTAATTATATGTTGTGAATTTGCACCCACAACATGATTTTGTATCCGCAGTAATGTGGTCAAATTACCAAAGTAACTGGTAAATTTGTAACACAAGCAATACTCAACTTCTGTCTACATTATAGTCAAATTGCTGTTTTCCTGCCATTCAATCCCAACTGGATATTTCTTTATTACCAATCCTTTTGGGTTTTGCTCTTTTAATTTCTCCCACCATCCACCTTATCACGAACCCTCCCTTTTCATCTTCTTCCTTTTTATTTTCATTTGCGTAGAACATTTCTGACCAGTTCTGTTGAAATGTCAGACTTGAAATGTGAATCGGCTGAATATTTTCTGCATGTTTTGACTTTATTCACATATGCCACTCTCTTTCTTGTTTCAGGATGTTTTGAAGATGTGAAAGAGATTACATAAATGCAAATATGCTCTTTATTACTTTGTCACTCTACTGAAAGGTTTGGGACAGTTTACACAACACAATCAAGACATATGAAGATTTCAATATTGTCAGATTAATTTTTAATCCGTGTTCAAATATTCAGAATCAAGGATGGTAAGAGAAAATTGGTGCATTTGACACTTTGTACTTGGAACATAATCAGAAAAAGACTTTCAAGATCACAACATATTGAACTGACCAAGGTGTGCAATTGTGTGATGTTTGCACTGTGATGGAGATTTCCATTCTTACAACTTTAAAATTATTCTTGGCCATACCCTTCTATACCTCTCTAATCTGTTATAGACCGACAGCCCTCTGAAATCTCTGTTCATTCAATCCCACCCTTTTGTGCATTTCCAGTTTTAATCATCCATAGCCAAGCCTTTAGTTGCCTGGCTCCAGAATTCCCTCCCTAAATCAATCTGCTTATCTCTACACGAAACCAAATAAACTGTGGATGTTTCAAATCAGAGGCAAAATAGAAATTGCTGGAAAAATTCAACAGATCTTGCAGCATCTGTGCAGAGAAATCAGAGTTAATGTTTCAGGTTGAGTGACTGATCCTCAGAATTAATGGGAGCTAGGAAAATGCTGGTTTATGTGCAGAATATAGGGTAGTGGGGAGGGGGTAAGAAGTAAATGAAGGATGGGGGGGTGCAGGCTAGAGCCCATAGAGAGAGAAGAGCAGATGAATGGCCCAGGGAGTGGATAACAATCTGTCTAGGAGGGTGAATAGTTATTAATGGGGACTATTAGTGGTTAATAATGGGTTGTGTGTAATAGCAGACTGTGTGATAACAAGGCGAAAGTATTCCTGATGAAGGGCTCCTGCCCAAAACGTCAATTTTCCTGCTCCTCGGATGCTGCTGTGCTTTTCCAGTACCGCTCTAATCTTGTGTGATAACAAGGTCTAGGTGGAAGTGGGCACTGCAGATGCTGGAGATTAGAGTCAAGATTAGTGTGCTGCTGGAAAAACACAGCAGATCAGGCAGCATCTGAGGAGCAGGAGAGTCGACGTTTCGGGCAAAAGCCCTTCATCAGGATTCCTCCTGAAGGGCTTTTGCCCGAAATGATTTTGCTGGACCTCTGGTGCTGCCTGATAACAAGGTCTGATGTGTAGGGGGTTGGGGTAAGGACATGGAAGAGATCGAGCCGTAAAGGTATTGATCTTGATATAGAGTCCAGAAGGCCTCAGGGTTCCCAGACAAAAAATGAGGTGCTTACCTCTATTGCTGCTGTTTGGAGACATACTTCTTCCTCCGTATCATAACAATTCAATGAATCTGTAAAGATGTGGAGGTGCTGGTATTGGACTGGAATGGACAAAGTTTAAATATCACATAGTGCCAGTGATAGATCAACAGGTATAATTGAAAGTACAAGCTATTGGAGTGTGGCTCCTTTGTCAGGTCGCTACGCTCCAAAAAGAAGCAGCGGTCCAAAAACTTGTACTCTTAACTGAATCTCTAAATAAGACTTTGATTAGATTAGATTCTCTACAGTGTGGGAACAGGCCCTTCTGCCCAACAAGTCCACACTGACCCTCCAAAGAGTAACCCACCCAGACCCATTTCCCTCTGACTAATGCACCTAACATTATGGCCAATTTAGCATGGCCAATTCAACTGACCTGCGCATCTTTGCTTCATTGTTTCTTGTAAAATTCACTGTTTGGCTCCAAATATTAAATTTACTGCTTGATTGTGACTCCTGCTATAACTTCCACACAGCTTCAGCCCATACTCATTGATCGGTACATGAATGTTCACAGTTATCCCATCAATTTATACTGTCACAAGTCTGGTGATATTACAGCTTTCCAGCGTTTGTGTCTGCATGTAGTAGCAGTAAATGGGCACCAGGGAGTGGCATGGAGCAGTTTGAGCAGAAAACTGCTGTGAACTCTTCAGCAGCACACAGGAAACAATGGGGAAGGAAGAACGCTCCTGTACACTAGGACTCCATTGTTACAGAAGCTGGGGCTGTTGGAGAAGTGATATAAAATTGAAGTATTCAAAATCATGAGAAGTTTGGTCAGAGTAAATAGGGAGAAAATGTTGCCATTTCTGAGAGTATTGAGAACAAATGGGCACTGATTTAAAACCATTCATAAAAGAAGTGAAAGTGATATGAGGAAAAAGCTATTTCTCCCAGCTTGTGGTTAGGGTCTGGAATTGCACTGGCCTAATGTGGTGGAGGCAGGTTCAACCAAGACATTCAAAATGGAATTTGATGGTTACCTGAAAAAGACAATGTGCAGGGAGAAGACAAGATAATGGCACTAAATGAAATGTTCATTTGAAATCCAATGCAGACATGATGGGTAATCATTACACAAAGTACTTTTTGAAATGTCGTTCCAGTTACAATGTAGAAAACATAGCAGATAATTACATACAGTAAGCTCCCACAAATACCAACATAACAAAGACCAGATTAGGTTTTAGTGGCATTGACTGAGAATAAATGTTGACCTGTATACCATGGAAATCCCTTGCTCTTTTTCAAAATATTTCATCTCTGTTCTTACTGATTAAAGACTTAATAGCTTATTCAATACATTCACATAAGTAAAAGATCAAAGGGTCATACAACTTATAAATTCTGTGTCTGATATATTCTCTCTCACTAGCTGCCTGAGGGAGGAGCAGGGCTTCGAAAGCTTGCGGTTTATTTGAAATTTGTTGGGACTATAACCCGGTCTGATTTTTGACTTTGTCCACCCCAGTCCAACAGCGGCACCTCCACATCATATCAGAATATTGCCAGTGGAACTTTTATCTCTCGCTGAGTGGGTGCAAACTGAGCCTCAGTTTAACTTCTCATTTGTTAATGAGAGACATTAAAAACAAATGTGACAGAGAGAAATATGGCATTGAATACATCACAGTAGATACTCACATTAAGTCAGGAGCTCCTGCAAGAGGTACTGCTCCAAATCAAAGAAAACTCAGAGCAATTACAGAAAGAAGTAATCTTGATCTGATAAATGTTACAAGGGATCTCTATGCCGTAAGAGGTGATCTCTTCCCCAAAACACATCCAGCTCTCACTTAAAGGAGTCAGTGAATTGGAGATCACAATTCCACTATTCTCCAAGAACAGAACCACTTCATGATATCTAACTATGATTGCTCTGACAGTATGAGATTTGTAAAATGTGACCAGAGTCCTTCCCAACCTGTGTGGCAGGTTGACATAAACCACATGATCTCTATTATTTTATAAATATCAATTGTCCAAATCTAAGCTTTTGAATGTAAATGCTCACAGCTCATTATATCTGGGTAACTAAGCAGGCTGAACAATTGTCCCTGATTTTCTGAGACTGTGTTGTGCCTTATTGTAGATTTTCTCTGCTTTTGAAGTCAGAGTATCCGTGCATTATTCAGATCTGACAGGCTGGGGCTGTCCAGGGGTTACTTGTGTGGCTGTAGTAATTTCACACAAGTCAAGGACTGAGGCCGGTGGTGCCCCATCAAAACCCTCCTACACCTCCCTCCTCAACCTCATCATTACCCACAGTGCCCCTTCTTTTTAAACCAAAGTCAATCACCATGGGATGAATCATGCCATATTTTGGCTGCGCCACTGCTGTATTTCTTGAAGGGCCTCTCCCCATGAGGTCTCACGATTTTTCTCATGCAATTGTCCCAAAATTTCCTCACTAACTACCGCCCACACCCCATGACACCCCTCTCAACTGACGTGAGCCCAATTCTCCCAATTCCTGGATGTATACATTGCTGCTGGCCCATAAAATTGGTGGAATAGTGGACAGTGAAGAAGATTATTCAAGATTACAAAGAGATTTTGAGCAATTGGGTTAATGGGTTAAGGATTGGCAGATGGAGTTTAATTTGAATAAATGCAGGGTATTGCATTTTGGTAAAACATATAAAGGCATAATTATACAATTAGTGGTCAGGCCCTGGGTGGTGTTGCAGAACAGAGAGACCTAGGGGTTCAGATACATAATTCTTTGAAATATGCATCACAGATAGACAGGTTGGTTAAGAAGGCATTTAGCATACTTGGAGAAAGTGAGAACCGCAGATGCTGGAGATCAGAGTCAAAGGGTGTGGCGCTGGAAAAGCACAGCCAGTCAGGCAGGACCCACATTCCTGATGAAGGGCTTAGGTCTGAAACATCGAATCTCCTGCTCCTCGGCTGCTGCCTGACCTGCTGTGCTTTTCTAGCACGACATGTTTGACCCATATTTAGCACACTTGCCTTCATTACTCAGGCCTTTGAGTATAAGAGTTGGGACATCATATTAAAGTTGTACAAGATGTTGGCTCTTCTGGAATACTGTGTGTAGTTCTGGTGGCCCTGCTATAGAAGGATATTATTGAATTGGAGAGGGTTCAGAAAATATTTAGCAGCGGAAAGATGTTGTGAAACTTGAAAGGGTTCAGAAAAGATTTACAAGGATACTGCCAGGGTTGGAGGATTTGAGCTTTAAGGAGATGCTGAACAAGCTGGGACTGTTTTCCCTGGAGCGTCGGAGGCTGAGGGGTGATCTTATAGAAGTTCACAAAATTATGAGGGGCATGGATAGGATAAATAGACAAAGTCTTTTCCCTGGGGTCAGAGTCCAGAATTAGAGGGCATAGGTTTAGGGTGAGAGGGGAAAGATATAAAAGAGACCTAAAGGGCAACTTTTTCATGCAGAGGGTGGTACGTGTATGGAATGGGGTACCAGAAGATGTGGTGGAGGCTGGTACAATTGCAACATTTAAGAGACATTTGGATGGGTATATGAATAGGAAGGGTTTGGAGGGATATGGGCCGGGTGCTGGCAGGTGGGACTAGATTGGGTTGGGATATCTGGTCGGCATGGACCGAAGGGTCTGTTTTCATGCTGTACATCTCTATGACTCTATGTTGCAATGAATGAATTATAAAAATAGGCTGGTTTGGTTGTGACTTTTTTCACTGGAACGTAGCAGGTTGAGGGATGTCCTTATAGAATAAATCATGATAAGGTGAATAGCAAAAGTCTTTTCCCTATGGTGGGGGGTTCAAAACTAGATGGCATATTTTATGGTGAGAGAAGAAAGATTTATAAAGGATCTGAGGGCAACTTTTATTTTACACAGAATGGTTTATGTGTGGAATGAATTGCCAGAGGAAATGGCGGATGCAGGTATGACTACAACATTTAAAAGTCATTTGAATAAGTACATGAATAGGAAAGGTTTGAAGGGATGTGGGCTAAGCGCAGACAGGTGGGATTAGTTTAGTTTGGAAACATGGGTCCAGCTAGTCCATGCTAACCAAGGGTCTGTTTCCATCTCGTATGACTCTATGCTGGATTACATGGTAGCCCTGCTGCTGGTGACATCTTTGAAAGGCTGTTCAGCACCTGGACAAGCACAGTCAGTCTGAAGCTACCCTGCAGAGTTTGTGACGTTTGTCCAGGATAAGGGGAAATTGGTGCCCAACTTTTGTGGAGAGAAATCTGGAGGTCCAGCTGGATAGGGGATGGTGCAGACGAGGAACATGCTCTTCCTCCAGGACCAGCAGAACAAACCACGACACCAGGTCCTGCCAGTCAGGTCACAGGTGGCCACCTAAGTCAGTGTGATCTCAGCCTTCTGGAGCAACACTCAACAGTGTAGTAGGAAAGCCTACAACCTTCTCTCCACCATCCACTATCTTCTGTTATCTTACACTAGGAGAGGATCCTGACTACTCCAAATGACTGTGTTCAAGCCAATGGATTGATATCGAAGCTTGACCATGACTTATTGTGCGTAGACCAAGTGAAGAATGTCTCCCTTGACATAGCAGGTACTACTCCATTTAGACTTTCAGAAATTGCATGTGATTCAACCATATAGCCGAGTGTTTGCCACTTATGTAGCTGGCACATAGTGACTGACATAGCAGAGTTCCAGACAGCAACATGCCCAACCCCTTGACTGATTACTGCTGACCAGCGTTACAAGCTGTCTTGCTCTGTATCTGCACTAAACTACAAAACAATGCAGCAATAATATGAGCCTTTCAACTCTGGCTGAGGGGGCAAAGCTCAAAAAGACAAGGTGAGCACTAATACTATGGGTAGGCAACTAAGTGGACGAGTGCTTGGAGAGCAGGCACCTAAAGAATCATCCTGGTATAATTTGCAAGTTGGGTATTTGTCCCCATTTTTAGGCTTCTTTCCACTGAAGCAAGAATCTCATCTTGACATTTGAAACTGTTGCTTTAGGCAGCAGGAACACTTCCCCTCTCTCGTCTTCGCACGCAATTCTCTCAGGTTTCTCATCATAGACCACATGGGAATATTCTGTCCCATGTAACTAAAACGGATGTGAACTGGGAATTGATATTGTGGCTGTCTTGTGCTTCCCTTCAAAGGTGTCAGTAACCTGCTCCATGTGAGTCACTACACTGCCCAGTGAATTCATCCCGATTATGGGCCCATTCTTCTTTTACCCAGTCAATTAGGCGGCCAAGTGTTACCCTAACGTTGGATTGAAGGCCATATGAAACTACATGGGAGTAGTTTGTTACAGTAGCTGTGATCTGGAATGCACTGTCTGGAAGCAGCAACAGAACAGATTCAACAGTGACTTTAAAAAAACAGAACTGGATAAACATGTGAAAAAGGAAAAACATCTTAGAACAATGGAGAAAGAACAGGGTGATTGGGAATGATTGGTTAGCTTGGTCAAAGAGCCAGCGTAGATATATTGGGCTGAATTGCCACCTCTATTCTGTAATATTCCACTTCAGATTTGGGGTTTCTAATGACATATTTAACAAGCCTCTGTACTACATATTTTGGTAATTGAGTTTCTAGAATAGCATGAAATCCGCATCGTATTTCTCAAACTAAATTTATTCCCTGTTGAAAAGCCCTCTATAAATAGTTAATGTGACCCTCTTTAAACAGAAACATGTGACACTAGAACTACAAAATAATAATTTCTTGAGATGAATACAGCAGTGTTTAAATGGTCGTACTTGCCCTCCGAAATACTCAATTTAATGAACACTTACTCCAACGAAGCTTCCAGCTGGAAGAACAAAACCTCATTTTCGTTTGGGCACTCTACAGCCTTCTGGACTTGATATAGAGTTCAGCAATTTTAGGTCCCGGGGCACCTTAATCCAACCCCCAAATTCCAGGCTGCCTTATCACATGGCCTGCTCATACACACAACCCATTGTTTGCTACTTATTAATAGTCCTCATTAGTAGCTATTCATTTTCCTAGGCCGATTGCAATCCACTCCCTTGTCTGTCCAACTGTTTGGATTCTGTCACAACCTATTGTTTAGTCCTTTCCCCTCCCCTTACCCTATCTTCTGTATTTAAAAAAAAATTCCTAGCTTACCATCAGTTCTCAGGGTCATTGGACCTGAAACATTAACCCTGATTTCTTTCCACAGATGCTGCCAGAGCTTTTCTAGTAATTTCGGTTTTTGTTTCTGATTTCCAGCACCTGCAGTCCTTTTGGTTTTTAATGACTACTGGTTTAGCCAGTACTGTGTTTATTGTAAAATCATAATGTTTCAGTCACATGGTCTGTTTTGGATCTCAACCAATTGCTGATAAGGAGAGTTAAATATTAAACTTCACCAGAGTCCTGGGTTGATCAATTCTGGAAAGTACCTGAGAATTTTAGTTCCATTGCCTCGCAGGACACCAAAATGTGCTTTCTGGTTCAGCAGGACTGTGTAAAGGAACATGCAGCTAACATTCAAACAGTTTGTGCTGAGGCAACTTAACTCAGGCAAACATGTCAGTCAGGGGTTACTCTGATTGAAATTAGGACCATTTATTTGATGGTAGACTAGCAATATGGTTCAGGGTTCCCTCTGCTGATTGCTATTCACTGAACTTAGTAGGAAGGAGAAGTGGGTTATGAACATGTGATTTGTAAGCAGGAGTAAATCATTTGGCCTCTTAACCATGCAATGCTACTCAATAAGATCATGTCTGATAAGACAGTAACCTCAAATCTACATTCCTGTTACCTCAAAAAAATTTCAACGCCTTGCTTAATAAGAATTTTCCTCTGCCTTAAAAAAAATTCAAGGACCCTGCCTTTCTGGAAGTGAGTTCCAAACACCCAAGAATCTTTGAGCAAAGAATTTCTCATCTGTTTTGAATCAGTGACTCTGTATTTTTAAACTGTGACCACCACCACCTCCACACCCCTTCCCCCACTTCTATATTCTCCCATAAGATGAAACAGCCTTTCCACATATATCATTTCACATATATCATGTTAGTAAAGTGGATGAACTGTTCACCTTCTACCCCGACCTCAAATTTACCTGGACCATCTCAGACTCCTCCCTCCCCTTCCTAGACCTCTCCATTTCAATCTCGGACGACTGACTCAGCACGGACGTTTACTATAAACCGACTGACTCCAACAGCTACCTAAGTTACACGTTCTCCCACCCTACCCCCTGTAAAAACGCCATCCCATATTCCCAATTCCTTTGCCTTCGCTGCATCTGCTCCCAGGAGGAGCAATTCCAATACCTAACAACCCAGATGGCCTCCTTCTTCAAAGACCGCAATTTCCCCATAGACATGGTGGTTGATGCTCTCCACCACCCCTCCAATCGCCACCAGGACAGAACACCACTGGTTCTCACCTACCACCCCACCAACCTCCCAGATACACCGTATCATCCTTCATCACTTCCGCCACCTCCAAACGGACCCCACCACCAAGGATATATTTCCCTCCCCTCCCCTATCAGCATTCCTGAAAGACCACTCCCTCTGCGACTCCCTCGTCAGATCCACACCCCCCACCAACCCAACCTCCACTCCCGGCACCTTCCCCTGCAACCACAAGAAATGCAAAACTTGCGCCCACACCTCCCCCCTCACTTCCCTTCAAGGCCCCAAGGGATCCTTCTATATCCATCAGAAATTCACCTGCACCTCCACACACATCATTTACTGCATCCGCTGCACCCGATGTGGCCTCCTTTACATTGGGGACACAGGCCGCCTACTTGCGGAATGTTTCAGAGAACACCTCTGGGACACCCGCACCAACCAACCCAACCGCCCTGTGGGTGAACACTTTAACTCCCCCTCCCACTCCACCAAGGACATGCAGGTCCTTGGACTCCTCCATCGCCAGACCGTAGCAACGCGACGCCTGGAGGAAGAGCACCTCATCTTCCGCCTAGGAACCCTCCAACCACAAGCAGATTTCTCCAGCTTCTGCATTTCCCCTCCCCCCCATCTTTTCTCAGTCCCAACCCTCAGACTCAGCACCGCCTTCTTGACCTGCAATCTTCTTCCCGACCTCTCCGCTCCCCCACCCCCTCGCCGGCCTATCACCCTCACCTTAACCTCCTTCCACCAATCGCATTTCCAACGCCCCTCCCCCAAGTCCCTCCTCCCTACCTTTTATCGGAGCCTGCTTTGCACACCCTCCTCATTCCTGAAGAAGGGCTCATGTCCAAAACGTCGATTCTCCTGCTCCTTTGATGCTGCCTGACCTGCTGCACTTTTCCAGCAACACACTTTTAAGCTCTGATCTCCAGCATCTGCAGTCCTCACTTTCTCCACTGGGCCAGAAGGTCCAGGTTCAAGTCCTACCTGCCCCAGAAATGTGTGATAGTCTAAGTGAGTTGATTAAAGTAACTACAAATACCATGGTCATAAAAGCAGGTCAGAACTAAAGAATCCTGCAACAGTTAACTCACCTCCCGACTCCTAAAGCCTGTCCACCATCTACAAGGCACAAGTCATGAGTTGCTGGAATATTCTCCACCTGTCTGGATGGATGCAGCTCCAACAGTCAAAAAGCTTGACACCATCAAGGAAGAAGTGGCCAAGTTGATTGGCACCATATTAATAAATATTCCTACCTTATACCTTCACCACATAGTAGCAGCAGAGTGTACCGTCTATAAAATGCACTGCAGAAATTCACTGGAGTTCCTTAGTCAGCATCTTTCAAACCCACAACCTTGGTCGAGAAGGACAAAAGCAGCAACTATATGGGAACATCACTAACTGCAACTTCCCCTCCAAGCCACTCATTGTCCTGATATGGAAATACATCACTATTCCAAGAGTGTCACAAGATCAAAACCTGGAATGTGCTCTCTAACAGCATTGTGGATTTAACTACAATGAATGGAGTGCCCTAGCTAGTGACACCGACACCTTAAGAATGAATGGCTTTCCTACCGTGTAAAATGGTCAAAAAACTTATACCCACAATATTCTGATAACATTGCATCTAGAGCAGAAATCAGATGCTATTAGGTCAGATAGCCTTCAATCAGGGAAAGGAATAGTTCCAGCAAATCTCCTGCACTCTTGTAACTTTGTGATCAAAGTTTAAAAAAAAAGGCAGTGTGTCAGAAAAATCATGATTCCCAGTTCCTTAAAATAGAACTGGCAGGTGTCACATCATGGATCATGCAGGAATCACTTGCATTTATACAGGACTTTTAACGTAGAAAATAACCCAAGGCACTTCACAGGAAGGTTATCAAGCAAATGTGACATGTAATTAGGTAACAGGAGGAAAAAGCTTAGCCAAAAAGGTGGATTTTAAGAAGGGTAGGAGATGTGGGAAGAGAATTCAAGACTTGGCATCACGGCAGTCAAAGACACAGTCACCAATGGTGGAGAGATTAAGATTAGGGACGGAGAAGAGGTCAGATTTTGACGAATGTGCAGATTTTGGAGAATGATTGATCTGGAGGAGATTACAAAGATAGGGATGGGTGAGAGCAGAGAGGAATTTGAAAAGGGTGCAAATTTTAAACCTGGAGGTCAGTGCAGGTCATCAAGGTCCCTCCCCCACTCACCCATTGTACTCTATGCTACTTTCTCCCCAACCCCACCCTCCTCTAGCTTATCCTTCCATGCTTCAGGCTCACTGCTTTTAGTCCTGATGAAGGGCTTTTGCCCAAAACGTCGATTTCGAAGCTCCTTGGATGCTGCCTGAATTGCTGTGCTCTTCCAGCACCACTAATCCAAGACCAAGGTTTGGTGGGTTGATGAGTGTAGAGGAGTTAAGGTCTTGGTTGCAGATTTTTGGATGAGGAGAAGCCGATGTAGTATTTAGATGATGCACAGCGTCATTCAGCAGCTCTGAGGCTTTGAAATGGCAAAACTCAAATAATACTTAACAGTGGGAGAGGGACTGAAGTCACCCTGTCATGAGTTATGATTTGGAGATGCTGGTGTTTGACTGGGGTGTACAGTTAAAAAATCACACAACACCAGGTTATAGTCCAACAGGTTTAATTGGAAGCACACTAGCTTTCGGAGCATCCCCTACCACCTGATGAAGGAACGTCGCTCCGAAAGCTAGTGTGCTTTCAATTAAACCTGTTGGACTATAACCTGGTGTTGTGTGATTTTTAACTGTGTCATGAGTTAAACATACCAGCAACTAGTTGAGCTTCCGTTTAAAGGGATCACCACCTTCAGCCCGTCTAAGATGAGGCAGACACCTATTGGACAGCAATGGAATAATATTTACAGGGGCAGTGGAGCAATAAGTGGGGAATCATGGTTTATAAAGATCTTTGTTGATAATGTGATCGCTTTAGAATATGTGCCTCTTGAAAGGAGAATTCAGTGTCCTGTTTGTCACCTGTTGATAACAATATCTGAAAACCAGAAAATAAACTTATGTAATTGGGCCAGAGGTGGCGGGGGGTGGCACAGAGAGAGGGGAAACTAACTGGAAATAAAACAATGACATTAAAATGTGAATGCAGAAAGTGAAAAGGATGTTTAAAACTAGGAGCCACAAATATAGGGGATATTAATAAATCAAATAACGAATTCAAAGGCAACCTCTTTTTCTCCAGGGAACAGTAGTAATGTGGAACTCACTGCCACAGGCATAATTGAAATATAGAGACCTTTATGGGGAAGGTGAATAAACACAAGGAAGGAAGGAAGGAAAAGCAGGAGCTGCTGACCATTAGACCAAAGTAGAAGGGGAGGAAACTCATTTGGAGTAAAAATACCAACACAGACATGGTGGGCTGAAAGGCTTGTTTCTGTGTTACTACACCATGAAGTGATATTGAGCTGGCAATCAGCTGCAGCAGTCTTTTTAACTGCGTGACCCCAGTTGTATTCTATTGCATGCAGTTATGGATGAAATGCTCCACTCTGCAGACTATAATCAGCACCATGTGAAGTTACTTTGCGAAAATTCCAGTCCAGTACCAAAGGATCACGAGTACACAATATCTACAATTTGAAATTAAATGTTATTAGTCACACTCCACTGATAGCTGGCATTATGGTACAACAGAGGGGGATTTATCCTGTATCACCCAAGCTGCAAGTGGAGGTGCTTGATGGGGACATATAGATAAGGAATCTTGTGATGCATTGTCAGTGTTCCTACCTCTCAGCCAGTCATGTTCCACTTGTTCCAGAGATGTGTAACAACATCTCTGAATAAGTTGATCAGAAAATGTCTAGAAGGAGCTTCGCTCTGTATGTCAATCCGTGCTACCTAATTATGGGAGCATTTAATGGGACAGGCTAGAGAAATTTAAGGTAGCATCAACAAAACAGTGCTTACAATTTACTTGGAACCAAAGAAAAGCTCTGAACATGAAATGTTAAGGATGTCATCCCAAAGATGTGCAAAAGCAGCAGGGATTGTAATTCGGTGTATTGACTGAAACATACAAATCAGTTTAACTGTGGTACAGTGATAACCAAACTCAGCTGCTGCATGACCATCAACATGCCAAAAGGAAAAGAAATGCAAGAATGACAGTTTGGAAATGAGTTATTGTTTTGAAGCAGGAGTGAGGGATTTTGCTTCCTGCGGACATGCATTAAGCAACTGCAAGAATCAGCCTATCAATGTGCTATGGATCCTCATTACCATTCAGTGAGTTTTGGGTTTTTCTAGTTGTTGAGGTAGCAACTCTTGGAAGATTTTCCACTGCATGGTGACTCACAGCAGTTTCCAATCCCACCCTCACCTGACATTTCTACACTTTCACTTAGGGGATGGGGCAGAGGGAACCAGAAGGTCATTGAGCTTGACCCAGAATAAAAGCCCTGGCTACACCCACCTTCTCCTGAGACCAAGGTACTGAGCCTAATTGAGGACAGCATTGCAGAGTCAATCAGCTTTACCTAGGCGGAGGACCCAGCAACACAGTCATGCAGCAGAGAAACAAATCCTTCGGTCCAACTAGTCCACACCGACCATGTTCCCAATCCAAACTAGTCCCATTTACCTATGCTTGGTACATTTTGCTCCAAACCCTTCTTGTTCATGTAGTTACCTGACTATCTTTTAAATGTTCTAACTGTACCTGCATCCACCACTTCCTCAGGCAGTTCATTCCACGTATGAACCACTGTGTAAAACAAAAATTACCCCTTATGACTTTTTTAAAATATTTCTCTCACCTTAAACTGAATAATAATGAAATCTTATATGCTACAGCCTGTTGATCACAAGGCTCTTTATATTCTGATTATCTCAATCAAAGCCTCCTCCAGTTTAAAAACTGAGATGAGGATAGGTTATAGAACTGGACACGATTAAGCACAATTTCAAAATTTGATTATGAAGCTGGATATGCCCCACAAGATAGGAGAGCCTCACAGTAATGACTGCTTTGAGCTTTACGTAAAACACTTTGGGAAACAGGAAAAGCAACAATTTCTGTTCTCAATTTTCTCCCCGACAGACTACATTCACTGTGTGAATCATTCTTTGATTCGGATACTGAGTAGATTTTATATAAAAAGCTTTGATGCACTTTGTCCCACTTTATCTCAGACAACCAGGTTATCATAATAGTGAACATGCAAACATTAACTCTCTGTACTGTCCAGGTCATTTTGCTATAACGCATATTTCATTAATGCAAATTCACTGTAACATGTTGATGAATTGGGGACACTTTCAAAAATGTGAACTTTTAAAGCGTATTTTGGATATAACATGATACTGGCCCCATTAATTTAAATGGTGCTGATACACAGCAGTTTTCTTACAACACGGGGTTGCATGAAAATGGAACTAGCCTCGTTATAGCCAAACCGACTATACTGTGAAAGATACAATGAATACGACATTCTGCCCTTAAACAACTCACCACATCTGCAAGGAACTGTACAATGAGGGTAAAGCCCTCTGATTACAGGTCGGTACCTAGGAGTGGAATAGGACTGGCGTAAAACTTCACACAAGGCAGCCTGAAATCAATTAGTAAATGTATAGTCCTAGCAATAACACCAGAGAATTAAACCAGGCAAGGAATTTCAGCTTCACAGAACCTTCTGACAATCAGCCCTTATTGTTTTGTCAGACATTGCCCAGCTGATATCTTATATCCTACTCGCCACGTCATATTGACAACAACCAAGGAGGACAGAAACGAGGTGGTCAAAACTTTGAGGTTCTTGTCCTGGCTTTCAACCTCTCAAGCCATTTACACATACACTGGGCAGATCCTTTGGACGTTGTGGTGGTGCTGAACAATATTTCTCACTGCCACTGTGAAGACCACATATCACTATTATACGGACCCTGCCACAGGGAAATCCTCATGGTGACTGTGCATGATTAAAGCCACAGATACCTTGTTAACCATAGGGACATTGCGATACAACCTTGGTCTATCTCAACATAAAGATAACACTCATGAGAAAACAACGGAGAACAAAAATATCAGCAATAAACACAATTAAGATAAATAAGACATTCATTTAATTATTTCTGAACATTATTTCAACAATGTTTCAAACATATATGACTCAATGTTGCGCTTTCTTAACTATCTTCCAAACTCCATTTCTCAATCAAGCCAGGTATTAGCCCGACTAAAACAAAGACAAAGACAAGGAGAATATGGCATAAACAAAACAACCTCCACAGCAAGCACCAGCAAAACTACTTAAAGCCTGCTTCAAAGGAAAGGTGCCTTGGTCTGAGAACAGAGCAGGATCACTTCTGCAGCTGCTACCCACCCAGAACTTCTTGCCCTGGGATAAATATCACCTCTGGTCTGCCTGTTGTATTAGCATATTCTAGAAAGGTTATCAGCAACAGGGATTGAGCTTATAAAGATGACTGTTCTCACAGTCCCCAATTGGGCATCACCCTCTATGTACAGCAATATTATAAAATTTCCATATTTTTAAACAGGATAATACAAATTGCACATTGGGAAAATTTCTGACTTGAACACCAAGCAAAAAGTGCAAACCATTTGTATTTCAGTGCTTTTACAGTAGTGTTCATAATGTCTTGCTTGCCTCCATGCTAGGCTCAACGCTCAGAGGGTTTGACTGGTCAACTGCTTTCTTTTGCCTGGGAGGTGTGGGAGGAGGGAAGACCATTGTCTTTAGCCCTTCAGCCATGCCTATCCATTGCTGATCTTCACCCCGCGTCAGCACTTTAGTGAGCAGTGGTCGCAGCAGCCCGATCGTCAGTTGGTTACCATCACTAGAGTATGGCCCAGATTCACAGCTCGAGGGCACAGATCCCAGGATGATGTCCAATACGTCTGTGGCCGTGGTATCCTCAGGACACAACTCCCAAATCTCCTCCAGGTAAGGATCCAGAGCTCGGTGCTGGGAAATCTGGACCAGCATGGCAGCAAAGAGCTCCTTCTTTAGCAGAGGCCCTTGTTGGGAGAACCTGTTGGTGGCCTCTACTGCCCTTTGCCACATTCCCCGCTCAATCAGAAGGCGAACTGCTTGGATTACAGCATTTGGCCTCTTGCTGCACAGCAGGAGCTCGATGATTGTTTCAGTTGGATCTCCTGCCCCACCATCGCAAGCAGGTGGGATGACTGACAAAGCCCTCTTGTAGAGGGGAACGTTCTCCAGACTCTCGTTCCCCCCATAATTCCGGAAAGTGGCCAGGTGCTGCTGTGTCAGCTCAATGAACATTGGCAGCCATTTAGGCTGGAATTGGTACAGCAGACGACAGATCAGTTCAAAAACTGGAACTGCTCCATTGGTGTTGACTGACTGGTCTGGTGGGAGACCTGGGCTCAGTATCACTCTCCATAGGTCAGCTGTGGCTCTGGCAGAGAAGGATCCTTCACTATTCTGGTGCAGGTGCAGTGTCCGTTTAACAGCTTTCCATGCTTCCCTTGGGAATGTGTTGAAAATGGAATTTAAGTAGACCAGACCCTCTCGGTCAAGCTGGCAACGCAGCAGCCTCTGAATCTCCTGCTCAGTTATTTCCTCAATGTAAGCAGCAACCTCAATTTCAGATCCATTTACCAAGCAGGACTTGGCTTCTTCCAAGTTGACATAGCTTTGTAATTCCCCAGCCATGATGCTGTGCAGTTTGATATAGGTTTGCTGGTTATAGTGGCCAGTCTTCCTGAGATAGAATTCATTCTGCAAGATGGAGCAGAGGGTGAGAGGCGCTTGGAACTTCGCCTCACTTTTCAGCTTCTGCACTGTCAATCTGCTGCGGCTCAAACTCCTTTTCTGGTAGTACTTGCAGGCTTCTTCTAAGACCAGCTGTTCCAACATCTCCTGTCCCTGGCTGCTGCTTGAACAGAACGCTGACTTGATGTTAGAATTACTGGGATGAATACCGAGGGAATAAATGCCGTCCTCTGCCAGCAGTTGGATCTCGCCTGTTTCCCAATAGGGTATGAGGCCCAGCGGCTGCACCTCCAGTGTTGCCTCCTCCACCAACCTACCTGTCTCACTGTCAACGAGTTGCAGTGTCCTGCCCAACGTAAAGGCCAGGGTGGTCCCACATAGTTCCATCAGCATCGAGCCCTCAGCTGGCAGGCTCTGGCTGAGGTGGCACAGGAGCCGGGCGGTCCCATCGTTTTGGATCAGGCTGACCTCTCCATTGGCCTCGGCCAGTAGAAGCCCAGTAGGACAGGGGCAGACTGCCCGGATTTCCAGCGACGGGAGGGAAGGTAAGATGCCGGCGACATCCGCCACAAGCCTCGTGAAATCGTAGTCCTCGTGGAGCAGCCTCCTGATGCTGAGGGGTCCTCGGGCCAGGCTGGTGACGGTCAAGGTATCTTCCTGGGGGCTCCAGATCAGGATGAACTTGAGCAGGTTGTGCATGGGGCTGTTGCTAGGGGTGGGGCAGTTGCTGGGGGTGTTGCTAGGGATGGGGTTGTTGCTGGGGCTGTTGCCAGGGATGGGGCAGTTGCTAGGGAGCAGGTAGATGACCTCGCCGGCCGCAATCAACCTGTAAGCCGGGTTGTTGTGCATGAGAGTGCGGACAGGCCCCAGGGTGAGGCCGGGGCCAGGGCCCAGGCTCCGGCTGCAGATGCAGTGCAGAGGGGGTGCGGAGGGCCCAGGCCTCTCCTCGCACCAGCTGATGGAGTGACCATCCCAAGCGGCCGACAGCAGCCGAGCCCGGGGACCGGAGCAGAGGTCGGCGGCCTGCAGCAGCTGCCAGCCCTCGGCCTCCCGGCAGCTCCAGAACTCAGCCCGGCCGTGCTGGGTGATGAGGGCGGCGGAGGAGGAAGAGCTGCTGCCCGGTCTCTCCGGGTCCCCGCTCCCCGGGCCCGGCCTCTCCAGCTCCAGCACCTCCAGCAGCTGCTCGGCCCCTGGGAAGCTCCTGTCCAGGGGGCTGGGAGCCGGGCCTCTGGCCGGGCTCGGCTCGAAGCTCAGCAACCGGTTGTCCCGGGACAGGTGGAGGAAGAGGCGGCGGCGGGAGCAACAGCGGAGCCGGGCACGGGGCTGAGCCTGAGACTCCTCCCGGCAACTCGGCCCGGGCCCCGGTCGCAGGAGCTCCCGCAGTTGCTGATGTCGAGAGTAGCGGCTGAGACCGGAGAGGCGGCGGAGCCTCATCCCGCCCGGGCCAGGGGGCATGGAGACTGTGCCCGGTATCTGTCTCTGGCCCGGTCCTTCAGCCCACCCCAGTGTCTGGATTTCTATCTCTCCTCACTCTCTCTGGATCTGAGCAGTTTCCGGGTCAGAAGCTGCATCCAATCACCAGCACAGGATGATCCCACTCAGACCTGCCCCTACTGTCTGCGCTGACTCTTGAGACCACTTCCACTGCAATTATTCTTTTCGAGCATTTATTAGTTGTGTTTTTAAAGTTTCGTTTGACTCTGTCTCCACCGTATGCCTTCCAGACAACACAGACCAGATTATTAACTCTCGCTGTGTCCAAAAACGAGCTCCCTTTTGGTTCACATGCCCAATCACTTGAAACCCGAACTTTATGAATGGCTCTTGACCTCGGGACCCTGTAACATTCATTTAAAAGGCACATTCAGATCATATTTACTCCATGCAAAATCCATTTAAAAGAGAGCCAGTACGGATTTGATTAACTGAATGACTTCAAGTGCTGTAACCATTATGTGATTCTATACGCTGAGATACATGTATTGAGTATGCAAATAAAAAAAATTAAGCGTACATTCCTGAATGTTTACAAAGATTTAATAGATTTAACAGCACAGAAATAGCCCGTTCAACTTAGTGGGTCTGTGCCAACTTGCCTCCTTCTGCCCACAATGTTAGCACATCCTTTTATTCCTTTCGTTTTCATACTTATCTAGCTTCCCCTTATATACAACTCTGCTATTCGTGTGAACCACTACTAGTGTTGTCCACATGTTCATTCCTCTCTGGATAAAGACATTTCTCTTGAATTCCCATAATAATGTATTTATTAAGGGCTGCCTTATATTGATGGCTCCCTGTTTTGGATGTTTTGCTCTTTTATTCATATTTCTTTACAGAGTATACAATATGCATATTTTAAAAAATTGATTCATTTGTGAGATGTGGGCATCATTGGCTGGCCAGCAATTATTACCCCTCCCTAGTTGCCTATCTATATATATATATATATATATATATATATAAATCAAGATCTATTATGAAAACAGGAATGTATTCACAATTATTATAAATAAGTAATCAGCATGTCAATGTTTTATATGCAGATGAATGATGATATTTCTTTTATTTCATCTCAGATGTAGTTTGTGGGAAAATAGCATTTATTGCTCATCTCTCATTCTTCGAGCTAAAAATCACACAACATGCCGGTTATAGTCCAACAGGTTTGTTTGGAAGCATTAGCTTTTGGAGCAGTGTTCCTTCATTACGTGGTTGTGCAGTATAAGATTGTATGACACAGAATTTATAGCAAAAGTTTCCAGTGTGAAATAACTGAAATTATATGTTGAAAAAGACCTGGATTGTTTGCTAAATCTCTCAACTTTTAGAATCAACATGTTAGTTTCAGTTCTGTCATATGTAAGTTGCAGAATGTTTAAAAGTTACATTCTTAAGTGAACTTTAACAATTGGTGTCATGTCGGCCCAGATAATGATTTAAGGTGTGAGCTGCCCTGTGTGATACTGTCTGTGCCACAATAGTCAGACTGATACTAATTTAAAAAAAATGGATTTACAGATTCTTACATGGATTCATGCAGTTTTAGAGCAAAGTAAAATGTAATTCTGCAAACACAAATTCAACCCACAAACATATGTGTATGGTGGTGGTGGTGGGGGGGGGAAAGAGGGTGGGGTTATGAGTATCTGTGAGAGAGTGTGTGTATGTGTGTAAAGAGAGTGTCTGTGATTGGAATCAGTCTGACCATTGTGGCACAGACAGTCTCACACAGGGCAGCTCACACCTTAAATGCATTATCAGGGCCGACATGACACCAACTGTTAAGGTTCACTTCAGAAAGTAACTTTTAAATGTTCTGCGATTTACATATGAAAGAACTGAGGTGCACATTTGATTGTTCATGCATTCTTCATAGAATCATAAAATCCCAACAGTGTGGAAACAGGACTTTTGGCCCAACAAGTCCACACTGATCCTTCGAAGAGTATCCCATCTAGACCCACTCTCCTCTACTCTACATTTACCCCTGACTAATGCACCAAATTACACACCCCTGAACACTATGGGGGATTTAGCTTGGCCAATTCACCTAACCTTCACATCTTTTGGATTGTGGGAGGAAACTAGAGCACCCAAAGGAAATCCACACAGACACTGGGATAACACACCAATTCCACAAAGACAGTTGCCCGAGGATGGAATCAAACCTAGGTCCCTGGTGCTATGAGGCAGCAGTGCTGACCACTCACCCATCATGCCATCCATAAATTCTTTTAAATTTAATGAACATCCAGTTTGGGAGCAGGTATTTTTTAATCATTGGATTAGTGGTGCTGGAAGAGCACAGCAATTCAGGCAGCACAGAACTGCTGTGCTCTTCCAGCACCACTAATCCAGTATTTCGTTTTCAGCATCTGCAGTCATTGTTTTTACCTCATTTTTTAATCATTGTCAGCATCTACACTGACCCCAGGACTTTGAGTTTGTTCATTCCTAGGAGCCACTAGTGATGGTGGAATTAAAATTGAGTGCAAACAACCACTTCCTAATCATAACTCTTGCAATTTATGGGGTAATCATCCATGAACAGGAAATGAGAAAAAGCTACATTCATGACTTAATAGAACTGGTTTAGCCAAATATCGATTTCTTCTGGTCATTTCCTCATTCGATTATATCCGACTCTGCAGTATTTCAACAGCAACTCACTGCTACAATATTTACTTCTGCAGAAATTATGTTCATAATTTATTCAATGGAACAATTTCTCAAATGATATTAATGCAAAATGTATTTTCATATAACCACTTTTAACATGGTAAAACAACACAAGGTACTTAGGATTATTAGCAGACACTGACCCCATCCTCCCCAGTGACTGTTTCAGGGTGAAGCAGAATGATTTGCACCCTCAGTGATCCATTTGACAAAAGTTAAGATGCTGCTTACATTACATCACAATCAGCAAAACTATTTCCAACTATCTTTGACCAGCCCATTTGTTCACTGCCATAAATGCCATGCATCATCACTGGCCTACATTGGCACCCAGTCAACAATGTCTTTTAAACTGTCAGTTTTGCTTCAAGTCATTCTATGGCCTTAGCTCTCCTGATATCTGTAATTTCTTGCAGCCTCTGCACTCAGTGATCTCTTATGCAAGCCTTGAGTCTTCCAGATTAGTGGCAGTACGTTCAGTTACTTCCATGTACTGTCCATTCTTCTAACTAAATAAATCCTTTAAGACACTCCTTACAAAATTACCTCATTGACAAATCATTGATCACCTCTCTCATACAACATTTTTTGTAAAGACACTCAATACAGCAATGACAATCCTTCAACATATCAAATATAAATTTATTTTAATAAGACATCTACACTCTGCATAAGTTTTAATATGGTTAAATTGTACATGTGTACAAAGTAGCTTCCAGCTCCTAACACCCAAAACCTAAATCAAGGAGTTTTATCCTGAATGTCCAATTAAAAATTTTGATACCAGCTTCGTCATATTTAAATGTCATTATGAAGAAGGGGCTTCATAGTACTACCTCAGTCAACCGCGTCAGTGGGACCACAGCAATCACCTGCAAATGGAAAACAATGCTATAAAGCAGCAATTATATTGTATAATAATACTCCCATCAAAGACGGGCCGGCATCTGTCGCTCGTCCCTAGTTGCCCCTGTAGTTAATTACCTCCTGCAGTTATTTATTCCGGAGCTGTTTTAATGGGGCAGTTGTTTGAAATTGGTCTTTGTTTAGATTGACGAGTCTGGGCTCTGGCTGCCAACATGATCCTTCACCTATGCTGAGTTCTCCAGCAACTTCTGTTTATGATCCTTCATCTACTCAACTACATCCCCGTATTTCTGGTTGCTAAGCTCTACCAGCAACGAAAAATTAAAAAAAAACTGACGAACAGGTTCATTTCATTACAAATCAAAACATCCACAAAAGAACAAAAAGTCCACTGAAGGATTCTGCCTCAATAAGACCTCCCTACCAGCCTGCCAGCATCCCAGATTCGATCAATCTATACAGATCGTGTTCAGAAATCCATTTATTAGCTGAAATGTGAGGCCGTTGGATATTAACAGACTCACTGAGCAGTTAATTTACGATGTGGTTGAGACTAACGACGGAAAAGGTTCGAGAATATACTACACAAGACGACCGGCTGCTGAAGGATTGTGGGATACTGGCAGACCGAGACTGGAGGAGTGCCTTGCTAGGCATTGTGGGATACTGGAGGATAGCGGCTGGCGGACCAATCCTGTTGGAGTGGTAGGGGCTGAGAATGGCAGTCTGCGTGCGGAGGTCGGTTTGGTGACTGGAATGGGTGTGACAGGTAAGAGGTTTCAGGGTCTGAGGAGTTGTTTCCCATTTCCGCTGTGGGAATACGATCAGGCCCTTAGCCGGGCTTTTGCGGTAGAGAGGGGTCAGGGTGAGCAGTAAAGGGCAAGAGGTTTGGATCAGCAGGCCGCATTTTGCAATGAGAGCAAACAATGACAGTGCTTCAACACACCTACTTGTGAAAACATTTTAATGAAATCGTTATAATCTGCATAAAAGTTTTAGTGAAATCGCCCTGTAGATGTGAACAAAATAGCTTCCAGCTTCCAGCATCATGTGGTTTTATTCCGAATTTCCAACTGTAAATTAAACTTTGAAGCCAGCTTCACCGTTTCTGAATGTCACAGTGGGAATGAGCGAGGGAGTCTGCAGTGCATTGCCTCAAACTGGTTTACTGTGGATCACCTCTCACTCAACCATCTTTGTGTAGAACTTCAGCCATTGCTTCCAAGTGGAAATTAGTCCTACAATGTAGCAATCTAAATGATCACAATTTTGGCATAATGTGTGATGTTGTGAGCATATTACAGATGCACAGAGGTAGCTGTCAGCCATGACAGTGCTTAGGTTGGTATACTTACACCCATGGATCTTGTCTGACTTAGCTATCTTAAATTCATTCATACTTATTTGGGCATCGCTGGCTGGGCTAGTAATTGTTACTGATCCCTAATTGCCATGGGAAAGGTAGTGGTGAGCTGCCTCTTTGGTCTGCTGCAGTCCATGCAGTGCAGGGATAAGGGTGGGGGATAGCTAATCAAACAAGTCATTTTGTCTTGGAGCTTCATGTTGTTGGAGGTGCATCCATTCAACCAACTTTATGTTCCTGAGTTGTGCCTTGTAGATTGTGTAACAGTCTGGGAATTCAGGAGGTGTGTTACTTGCTGCAGAATTCACCTGGTCTCATTGCCATTGTATTTCTATGGCTTGATCCAGTTCTGTTTCTGATCATTCCAAGGATTCTGACACTTGGGGATTCATCAGTGATACTGCCATAGAACATCAAGGGGCAATGGTTGGACGTCCTTTTGGAGATTGTCATTAACTGGTGCTGTGTGCCACCCAAGTTATTTACCAATTAGACCAAACTCGGATGTTATCCAGTATCTGAGCAGTCATGAATGGTGCTGAGCCTTGACCAGTTATCAGAGAACACCTCCACATTTGACTTTCTGATGGAGGGGAGGTCTTGAGGAAACAACTGAAGATGATTGGGCTGAGGTGCTACCCTGAGGTACCTATGCAGAGATGTCCTGGGACTGAGATGATAGACCTCCAACAACAGCAATCATCTTCCTTTGTGTTCATATTGATTCTAATTTTAATAAGGCTCCTTGATGCCATTCTATGTCAATTTGTCTCTTTCCTCTACATTAGAAAATTTCTCAAGACCCATTGTCACTACTTAATTATCAGAAGTGGAAATCATGAATGACTGATCCTCATCTGTTCTCCCTTGATCTTGGCCTTTTATATGCCTTACTGCAGAGAGTATTTGGAACAGTTAAATCATATTATTGAAACAAATCAGTTCAAAATAGAAAATGAAAGATTTGGTCTCTCATAACCACTTGGCACATGTTTTTAATGAAACACATTTGAAGTACTGTACATTAATATTGTAGTGTAGAAAATGCAGCAGTCAATTTGTTCACATTGAGCTCCCTCAGACACCTATGTGATAATGATCAGATAATGTGATTCAGCATGATATTATTTTGAGGGGTAAAAATTGACCAGAGCAAGAGGGGGGATCTCCCCCTGCTCTTGTTTGAAATGCAGAAGGTGGATTTATTCTATCTACACAAGCAGACAGATGGGGCTGTTGTGTATTGTTTGTTGAAATGATGGAACCTCTGACAATTCTGTGCTCTCTCGTTATGCACTGGAGTGTCAGTTATAATTTTGTTGCTTAAGCCCTGGAGTGAGAATTGAAGCTGGAGCCTTGTGATTCAGGAGGTGAGAGGACGACCCACTGAGCCATGACTGACAAGTACTGGTTCTATCAAAATCATGTGACATAATGCAAATTGTGCGTAAGAGCTGAATGTTGAGGTTTGAGAGCAGCTGTCTTTGGACTAAACATCCAGAAAATCATGGTTCTCCACCAGCCTGCTCCTCTGCACAACAGATGAGCCACTGGGCAATTCTGAATATTTCTCATACGTTGGGAGCATCCCTTAGATACTGACCATGATATCCAGATCATCTCCAGTGTGCCATTGCAGCCTCTGGTCATCTAAGGAATCATGTAGTTAATGATAAATATCTCAAATTTGGCATCAGACTCATGGAACAAAGTAACAGTGTTACCTGAGGCGCCAGTTGGGTCAGCAAATTAGAGGAGAAAAATTATCAGTGAAATCTCTGCAAAATACAGTAGCAAGCTAGGTGCTAAAAATAAGCACAACCTTGTCTTAATACTCCAGTTAGCTGTGTTGAGTGGGTCACATTATCTACAGGCCTTAACACAAGACTCCCAAAATGACCTCACCGCACTCTACTTTGTTATGGTTGGCAGTCTTAGAGATGTACAGCATGGAAACAGAACCTTTGGGTCCAACCCGTCCATGCCGACCAGATATCCCAGCCCAATCTAGTCCCACCTGCCAGCACCTGGCCCATATCCCTCCAAACCCTTCCTATTCATATACCTATCCAGATGTTCCAATTGCACAAGCCTCCACCACTTCATGTGGCAGCTCATTCCATCCACATACCACCCTCTGCATGAAAAGGTTGCCCCTTAGGTCTCTTTTATATCTTTCTCCTCTCACCCTAAACCTATGCCCTCTAGTTCTGGACTCCACTACCCAGGGGAAAGACTTTGTCTGTTTATCCCATCCATGCCCCTCACAATTTTATAAACCTCTATAAGGTCACCCCTCAGCCTCTGATGCTCCAGGGAAAACAGCCCTAGCCTATTCAACCTGTCCCTATAGCTCAAATCCTCCAACCTTGGCAACATCCTTGTAAATCTTTTCTGAACCCTTTCAAGTTTCACAATATCTTTCCGATCGGAAGGAGACCAAGATTGCATGCAGTATTCCAACAGTGGCCTAATCAGTGTCCTGTACAGCCGCAGCATGACCTCCCAACTCCTGTATTCAAACTCTGGTAATAAAGGAAAGCATACCAAACGCCGCCTTCACTTATCCTATCTACCTGTGATTCCACTTTCAAGGAGCTATGAACCTGCACTCCAAGGTCTCTTTGTTCAGCAACACTCCCTAGGACCTTACCATTAAGTGTATAAGTCCTGCTAAGATTTGCTTTCCCAAAATTCAGCACCTCATATTTATCTAAATAAAATTCCATCTGCCACTTCTCAGCCCATTGGCCCATCTGATCAAGATCCTGTTGTAATCTGAGGTAACCTTCTTCGTTGTCCACTACACCTCCAATTTTGGTGTCACCAGGAGGACAGAACAAATACTTCAAGGACATCCTGAGGCCTCTCAGAAAACAAATGTAACACACCCCAGCCGTCTGCATTCTCTGATGAATGTGACAGATCCTATGGTTTGAATGGAAGAAGAGTAATTGAATTCTCCCTTGTGTCCTGGCATTATTTTTCCACTCTGTAATCATCACAGAAAACAGTTGATTTGGTTGTTATCACCTTGCAGTTCAGTGTACTGTGGGCCAATTGGCTCTGGCTTTTCCTACATTACAAGTGCTTATATCAGAAGTACATCATTTCTATGAAGCATTTTAGAATGTCCTGAGTTTGTGAAAGAGGCCATATAAATGCATCTCTTTGCTTGTCTGACTGTGTGCTAAGTTGGAGGATAATTGTTTCATATTCCTTCTCCTGGTGTCACAGTGCACTTCCCAACTTTGCTTGCACTGCATGACTAGCAGCAGTGAGTGAATGGCACATGTAATCCCATTATTATCACTGTGCTGTCTTCATTCCGTTCCCTCCTTTGATCCTTATTTGTGATGATAATTTAAGCTCCTTAGTTTCGTAGTTCCTGAAACTAAAAGGTTGTTTACGAGAGTATAGCCCAGCCAGTTCCAGCTGTGCAAAATTGGCCAACTCAGGATAGGACTATCCTGATGCCACAGTGACTGAGAGGAACGCTTGATAAATTCATCTGTCAGTAAGTACCTGTTACATGATGTCGCCTGTGGCCAAATAGTTCCGTGAAACTCTCCTTTATGATTCATAGCTGAAGAATGAGTATGCTGGTCAGATACAATGTTTGCAGTTGGAAGCAGAACCTGAGAGAGTAGGGTGTTTGAGTAGAGAAGGAGAAACAGTGTCTTCAGTGAGAGAAGGGTCAGCAACTGGGGAACATAGATTGAAGTTAATTAGCAAATGGCTCAATGGGGAGAGGAGGATTTCTTTTACACAACAAGTTGTTGTGTTCTAGATTGCACAGAAGAAATGTGGATAAATACTTGAAAGGGAAAAGTTGCTGATGGAAGAGCACACGATTCTGACAAATTGGTTATTTTTTTATGCTTTGATGGGATGTGGGCATCAATGGCTAGTCTGGTATTTATTGTCCCTTCATAATTGCCATGGAGAAGATAGTGGTGAGCTGCTGTCTTGAACCACTGCAGTCCTTTTGGTGTAGGGACATCAGCAGTATTGTTGGGAGGGGACCAAATGTCTGGTTAAGAGGCAGGCGTTAAGAGAGTGGTGAGGTTTATTGAGGGAAGTTTGGAGCATTGGGCATGGAAAGTTACCATGAGGAAGTCCGGGATGTGCAGGAGGCTTGAACTGGATGAGCATAGACATCTCTGAAAGTTGTAAGGCTGGAGAAGGTTAGAGAAGTGAGAAGGGCACTAGCAGCTACACCTCTTAAAAGGGTTTGGATTATGAGCGAACTGCCTGGAGAACTTACCATTAATCCCTCAACTCTAAACAGTAAGTTGAAGCCGTGTAGCAAGCCATTTCTTCTGTCTCCCGGATATCTCTTTCTTTTATTGGTGAATCTTGTGTTCAGTAATATGAAGAACATTTCAGTCTGGAGAGTTTAGAAATTGCTTAATGTCAAATTTCTCCAGTCTCCATTAGGTACAGACTAAAGCTCTCTTTACAGTTGGTGTTAGATATAAAATAATGTGATGAGTCCCACCTTGAGCCCATCCTTATAGCACATTTTGGGGCAGGATTCAGTTTCCTTTGCTAGCTGACCCATGGAGAATGCTTTGCAAAGCTGTCTGTTAGGAACGAATTTGTATGGTGCATTAAAATGCTGAATCCCTGGTATAATACTAAAGGAGATGAGGATACTTTGATTCATTTGTCTATTCTGGGTTTAAACCCATGTTCCAGATAGAGTGCCTGTGATTTGAGGGCAGCCTTTTAACTGAAGAAACTCTGTAACCTATTAAAGCTACCCGCTTTTCTGTGAACCTCTTCACTGTGCATTTAATCAATAATGTAATTGTTTTAAGCTACGGATGACCCTGACCCTGACCTTTGTAATTGCTGTCTCATGCTGAGATATGTGACATGGCTTATAGAAATGGGTTGTTATCATTTATCACTTAATATAATTTTGAGAGCATACTACTACATGCAGGATCAACAGGACATTAAATTATGCCAACATCTTTTCAAGAGATTTACTGATAAATACTCCTTTTTAACCATTCTCCCCGGCTTGAAGGAAAAGCCTGACTCTTGGAATGCTGTTAGATTGATGTTAAAATCCCTAGGAGAGTTTCCTTAAGCTTTGTAGTAACCAGCTGGATTAACCACAGAAATACTGTGACTATAAGACACTAACAGCATAGTTCAAGAGAAGGTAAAAAAGGAATTTGGATAGAGATGTGCAAAATCATGAAATGTAAATTTTTTAAAAAAGTATTTCCAATGGCTGAAGGCAGGGCTGAACACGTGCATACATTCAAGCTGATCACCAAAAGAAGCTAAGATAACACAATAATTGATTTTTGATTTGATTTATTATTGTTGTGCTTACCTAGGTACAGTGAAAAGTTTTGTTTTGCATACAGTACAGACAGATAAGAACATAAGAACTCAGTAGGCCATCTGGCCCTTCGAGCCTGCTCTGCCATTAATAAGTTCACGGCTGATATTTTTGTAACCTCAGCTCCACTTACCCGCCTTCTCACCGTAACCCTTAATTCCTTTATTGTTCAAAAAATATCTACTGTATCTTTAAAAATATTTACTGAAGTAGTGTCAACTGCTTCACTGGGCAGGGGGTTCCATAGATTCACAACCCTCTGGGTGGAGAAGTTCTTTTTCAATTCAGTCTCAAATCTGCTCCCTGTAATTTTGAGGTTATGCCCTTTTGTCCTAGTTTCACCTGCCAGTGGAAACATTCTCCCTAAGTCTATCTTATCTATTCTCTTCATAATTTTATATGTTTCTATAAGATCTCCCTCATTCTTCTAAATTCCAATGATTGTAATCCCAGTTTACTCCGTGTCTCCTCACAAGCCAAACCCCTCAACTCTGGAATCAACCTAATGAACCTCCTCTGCATCCACTCCAGTGGCAGCACATTCTTTCTCTAGAAAGGAGACCAAAACTGCACGCGATACTCCAGGTGTTGCCTCAGCAGCACCCTATATAGCTGCAACATAACCTCCCTGCTTTTAAACTCAATCCCTTTAGCAATGAAGGACAAAATTTCATTTGCCTTCCTAATTACCTGCTGTATCTGCAGACCAACCTTCTGTGATTCATGCACAAGGACACCTAAGTCCCTCTGCACAGCAGCATGCTGCAACTTTTTACCATCCAAGTCCTTTTTACTGTTACTCCTACCAAATTGGATGACTTCATATTTGTTAACATTGTATTCCAACTACCAGACCTTTGCCCATTCACTTAAAGTATCCATGTTCCTCTGCGCACTTTGCTTTGCCACTCATCTCAGAGTCATCTGCAATCTTTGCCACACTACAAGTGGTCCCCAACTCCAAATCATCTATATAAATTGTAAATAATTGCGGTCCCAATACTGATCCCTCCAATCGCCACCAGGACAGAACCCCACTGGTCCTCACCTACCACCCCACCAACCTCCAGATACATCGTATCGTCCTTCGTCATTTCCACCACCTCCAAACAGACCCCACCACTAAGGATATATTTTCCTCCCCTCCCGTATCAGCGTTCTGGAAAGACCACTCCCTCCGCGACTCCCTCGTCAGGTCCACACCCCCCACCAATCCAACCTCTACTTCCCGGCACAGCAGGTCAGGCAGCATCTGAGGAGCAGGAAAATCAACATTTTGGGCAAAAGCCCTTCATCATGAATGAGGCTGGGAGCCTTGGTGGTGGAAAAATAAATAGGATGGGGGTAGGGTGGATGATGTTCTCTGAAGCGCTCTGCAAGAAGTAGTCGTGGAGGGAACGGTCTTTGTGGAAAGTAGATGGGGTGGAGAGGAAAATATATCCCTGGTGGTGGGGTCCGTTTGGAGGTGGCGGAAATGTCAGTGGATGATGCGATTTATGCAGAGGTTGGCAGGGTGGAAGGTGAGGACTTTGGGGGGGGGTTCTGTCCTTTTTCGCAAAGACTGTTCCCTCTGTGACTACCTGGTCAAGTCCACACCCCTCTCGGCACCTTCCCCTGCCACCGCAGGAATTGCACAACCTACGTCCAGACCTCCCCCTTTCACCTTCATCCAAGGCCCCAAAGGAGCCTTCCACATCCATCAAAGTTTCACCTGCACTTTTACACATCATTTATTGTATCCATTGCTCCCGATGTGGTCTCCTCTACATTGGGGAGACTGGACGACTTCGCGCAGAGTGCTTCAGAGAACATCTCCGAGACACCTGCACCAACCAACCCCACCACCCCGTGGCCGAACATTTCAACTTCCCCTCTCACTCTGCCCAGGACATGCAGATCCTGGGCCTCCTCCACCGCCACTCCCTCACCACCCGACGTCTGGAGGAAGAACGCCTCCTCTTCTGCCTCGGGACCCTTCAATGCCATAGCATCAATGTGGACTTGACCAGTTTCCTCATTTCCCCTCCACCCACCTTACCCCAGTTCCAACCTTCAAACTCAGCACCGCCCTCATGACCTGTGCCACCTGTCAATCTTCCTTCCCATCCTCCTCTCCGACCTATCACCTTCACCTCACCTCCATCATCTATTGCACTGCCAGCTACCTTCTCCCCATCCCCACCCCCTCCTATTTAGTTCTTCACCCCCGAGACTCCCAGCCTCATTCCTGATGAAGGGCTTTTTGCCGGAAACATTGATTTTCCTGCTCCTCGGATGCTGCTTGACCTGCTGTGCTTTTCCAGCACCACTTTAACCTTGACTCCAGCATCTGCAGTACCCACTTCTGCCTGTTTGATGTTGGCTGCCTTCCTGAGGAGCAAGAAACATAGGTAGAGAAATGGATAGAAGGTTGGCTTGCATGACAGACTGGGCTGCGTTCACAACTCTGTATAGTATCTTATTGCCCTTGGTAGAGCACATGCTACACCAAACCTTGGTACATCTATAAAAAGTATTAAGAGTCTTTACAGATATGCTGAATTTCCTTAGCTTCCTGAGGGAGTAGAGGTGTTGTTGTGCTTTCTTGGCTGTTGCATCAACAGGGTGGACTAGGATCCGTCATTGGTAATCATCATTCCTAGGAACTTGACACTCTTGACCACCTCCAACTCATCACCACGGGCTTGCCCTCCACCTTACTTCCTGAAGTCAGTGACCAACTCTTTCATTTTGCTGACATTGAGGGAGAGATCGTTACCTTTACATCACATCACTAAGTATTGTAGCTCTTTCCTATATTCTGTCTCGTCATTGTTTGCAGTGTGGCTTACAATGGTGTCATCAGTGAACTTGTGGATGGGTTACGATGAAATTTGGCCATATAGGCATTAGTGTATAGAGAATTTTGTAAGGAGCTGAGTATGCAGCCTTGGGGGGGAGGGGAGGTGGGGAACGCTGGTATTGGTGTCGAGAATAATCGAGGAGGAGTGTTGTTGCTTATTCTCACTGATTGCAGTCAGTGGTCAGGAAGTTGAGGATTTGGTTGCAGAGGGTGGACCAGCAACCTTGGTCTCTGAATTTGGTTGTAATTATAGTGTTAAAGGAGGAGATGTAGTTAATAAGTAGGAGCTTGACAGAGGTATTCTTGTTATCCATATCGGATGTAGGTTTGCTCACTGAGCTGGAAGGTTCATTTTCAGACGTTTTGTCACCACACTAGGTAAGATCATCAGTGAGCCTCCAGATGAAGCACTGGTGGTATAGCCTGCTTTCTATTTATGTGGTTAGGTTTCCTTGGGCTGGTGATGTCATTTCCTGTGGTGACGTCATTTCCGGTTCTTTTTCTTAGGAGGTGGTAAATAGGATCTAAGTCAATATGTTTGTTGATAGAGTTCTGGTTGGAATGGCATACTTCTAGGAATTCGCATGCGTGTCTCTGTTTGGCTTGTCCTAGGATGGATGGCCAGGGCGATGGCGTCTGCCATGGATCTGTTGTGATGACTGGTGAATTGTAAAGGATTGGGGCAGGCTGAGAGGTTCGATTTGATATGAACTGTGACGAAGCTCTCAAAACACTTCATAATTATGGAGGTCAGATCCACTGGGTGGTAATCGTGAGGTATGCTGCATGAAGTTTGTTTGGTACCAGGATGATGGTGGTCTTCTTGAAGTAGGTGGGGACCTCGAGGAAGCCTTTTTTGCAGGATTTAGAATATACTGTCTGATAGGATGATGAGTACGTATTTTATCATGTCCCTTAAAATAAATCTGGATAAATACAAAATATAGAGCCATATGGCTGCTCCCTCTAATGAGAGAGACAACTGGTGTGTTTTAACTTGAGGGTCATCACCCCTCAGGTGAGGGGAGCTGTTGAGAAGGTGAGTCCTCCATGGTAATCTCAGCTGGTGCAGAAATTGAACCCACACTGTTTGTGTCACTGCATTACAAACCAGCCATCCAGTCTTCTGCCATATGATAGGAGAGTGGAGGCAATGATGATGGAAGTCACTCAGAAAGCTGTCACCTATGGATTGAACATCATTCATTTGTTTCACCTTTTTGAAAGTTGGGCTTGTTGTCTCTTTTGTGAAAGTAACTGTGAATTAATGACTATAACTCGCTTTGAGGAATTGTATAAATGCAAACACAATTTTATTTTCAACTTTCTGACCTCAATGTTTAACCTCTCGGCATCACTATGTCCTGCCCTGTGCATGATGAACTTAACTCATGACTCCTGGCAGGAAGACAGTGGTGATGTACCTGTACTGTGTGTCTCGGCCAGGGTCAATTTTACCCTGATCTGTATGTGCTTACAACCTCTGGTGATCAGAATTTCAAACTTGAATATAGAACCTAAATTTCTTTAAACAGGACATAGGAAATGTGGCCAGTTGCATTGCAAGGAACCCGGTGTTTGATTTGGGGCAGCCTGGACTAATAATTAATTTTAAATTGAACAGGGTAAAGATCACTTGGTCCATACAAAGAAATGATTGCTCTAGTGACTGGCTGGTGACATGACAAATAAATTGAGAAAGTGGTTTGTAATGTTGAATGACATATGTTGCCCAGAGCACATTTTAAATATCAAAATGTCACACCCTTCATTACACCTCACTGCAAATCTGGTGTGACATCATATACAACATGAGATTGATTAGGCAGTTATTTACACACTGAGGGGAAAGGATTGCAGAGGATCAGAAGCATTGGCTTGATATTTTGATTAATCAGGAACAATGTGTAAGGCTGATTTTAGACCACTTTAAGCTTATATCAATGCATACGAGGAATACAGTTCCTAAATAGCAAATTCCACATCATCATTATTGCTCACATTTCAGTGAAGTCTAGTGGAGCTCTTGTAAACCTTCATGTTCTTTCAATTTAATCTGCAGAAGGTATACTCAGACATATAATTATAGATTATGTAACCAATTTGGGAAAGAGCCATTTGCACTTATGACATGCTGCTGAAGTACCCTTGGTTATAGATCTGTATGACAATTGTGAGAGCATTATAGTGAGATTATAGTTCAAGTTGGTAAGATAACATTGAAGTGCATTACAGAATATGAATGCAGAGTGGTGTTAAGTGTGGTCTCTGCTTGATGAAAAGATAAGAATGAACTGTAATAATTGAGTGACAATGATGCGTGGTGCCTGTTTCCTAATGGTCGACATCTTTTGTTACAGAAGCCGTGCAATGGCACAAGTAGAGAAAAAGGGAGGCCTTCTCCGCAAAGCATCGTCCACCAAGAAACCCTTGAAAGAGAAAGTGGTTTTGATGTACGATGAAATTTTCAAGGTGTGTGCTGTAAATTGATTGCCACCCAGGCTGTGTTGTTTTGAAGTTGGGTTGGGTTGATTGCTAGTCCTGTACCTTTGGAGACATTGTTAATTTGATTGGACAGATTTGCATGCAATGCTGTCGAATGGAAAGCTCATATCTAGTGAGACTGAGATTATAGACTGGAATGGTTACAGTGCAGAAGGAGGCCATTCAGTCCTTTGTGTTTGTGCCAGCTGTCTGTGAGAACAAATCAGTTTGTTCTGCTCTAGCCTTTCCCTTTCATTTGGTGTTGTTTTAAACATTAGTTTTTAATGGTACAAATTTTTCCACTTTCATTATAGATTATATAACCGACCTGGGAAAGATCCATTTGCACTTGAGATACTCTGCTGAAGTACACTTGGTTTGGATTTGTGAGAGCGTTATAGTGAGCTTATAGTTAGAGTTGGTAAGATAACATTGGAGCACTTTGACAATATGAATGCAGGCTTTATTTAAAGTCTTTCCCTCACCTATCTTCATTACAAATTCTGAAGTCCACGTTTTAAGGGACATTGTGCTTCAATTAGAGTCTTAGAGATGCACAGCATGGAAACAGACCCTTCGGTCCAACCCGTCCATGCCGACCAGATATCCCAGCCCAATCTAGTCTCACCTGCCAGCACCCGGTCCATTTCCCTCCAAACCCTTCCTATTCATATACCCATCCAAATGCCTCTTAAATGTTGCAATTGTACCAGCCTCCACCACATCCTCTGGCAGCTCATTCCATACACATACCACCCTTAGGTCTCTTTTATATCTTTGCCCTCTCACACTAAACCTATGCCCTCTAGTTCTGGACTCCCCAGCCCCAGGGAAAAGACTTTGCCTATTTATCCTATCCATGCCCCTCATAATTTTGTTAACCTCTATAAGGTCACCCCTCAGCCTCCGATGCTCCAGGGAAAACAGTCCCAGCCTGTTCAGCCTCTCCCTGTAGCTCAGATCTTCCAACCCTGGCAACATCCTTGTAGATCTTTTCTGGACCCTTTCAAGTTTCACAACATCTTTCCGATAGGAAGGAGACCAGAATTGCATGCAATATTCCAAACGTGGCCTAACGAATGTCCTGTACAGCTGCAACATGACCTCCCAACTCCTGTACTCAATACTCTGACCAATAAAGGAAAGCATACCATACGCCTTCTTCACTATCCTATCTACCTGCGACTCCACTTTCAAGGAGCTATGAACCTGCACTCCAAGGTCTCTTTGTTCAGCAACACTCCCTAGGACCTTACCATTAAGTGTATAAGTCCTGCTAAGATTTGCTTTCCCAAAATGCAGCACCTCGCATTTATATGAATTAAACTCCATCTGCCACTTCTCAGCCCATTGGCCCATCTGGTCAAGATCCTGTTGTAATCTGAGATAACCCTCTTCGCTGCACACTACACTTCCAATTTTGGTGTCATCTGCAAACTTACTAACTGTACCTCTTACGCTCGCATCCAAATCATTTATGTAAATGACAAAAAGTAGAGGACCCAGCACCGATCCTTGTGGCACTCCACTGGTCACAGGCCTCCAGTCTGAAAAACAACCCTCCACCACCACCCTCTGTCTTCTACCTTTGAGCCAGTTCTGTATCCAAATGGCTAGTTCTCCCTGTATTCCATGAGATCTAACCTTGCTAATCAGTCTCCCATGGGGAACCTTGTCGAACGCCTTACTGAAGTCCATATGGATCACATCTACTGCTCTGCCCTCATCAATCTTCTTTGTTACTTCATCAAAAAACTCAATCAAGTTTGTGAGACATGATTTCCTACGCACAAAGCCATATTGACTATCCCTTATCAGTCCTTGCCTTTCCAAATACATGTACATCCTGTCCCTCAGGATTCCCTCCAACAACTTGCCCACCACCGAGGTCAGGCTCACTGGTCTATAGTTCCCTGGCTTGTCCTTACCACCCTTCTTAATCAGTGGCACCATGTTTGCCAACCTCCAGTCTTCCGGCACCTCACCTGTGACTATCGATGATACAAATATCTCAGCAAGAGGCCCAGCAATCACTTCTCTAGCTTCCCACAGAGTTCTCGGGTACACCTGATCAGGCCCTGGGAATTTATCCACCTTTAACCGTTTCAAGACATCCAGCACTTCCTCCTCTGTAATCTGGACATTTTGCAAGATGTCACTGTCTATTTCCCTACAGTCTATATCTTCCATATCCTTTTCCACAGTAAAGGATGCAAAATATTCATTTAGTATCTCCCCCATTTTCTGTGGCTCCACACAAAGGCTGCCTTGCTGATATTTGAGAGGCCCTATTCTCTCCCTAGTTACCCTTTTGTCCTTAATATATTTGTAAAACCCCTTTGGATTCTCCTTCGTTCTATTTGCCAAAGCTATCTCATCTCCCAGTTTTGCCCTCCTGATTTCCCTCTTAAATATACTCCTATTTCCTTTATCCTCTTCTAAGGATTCACTCGATCTATCCTGTCTGTATCTAACATATGCTTCCTTCTTTTTCTTAACCAAGCCCTCAAATTCTTTAGTCATCCAGCATTCCCTATAGTTACCAGCCTTCCCTTTCACCCTTACAGGAATATACTTTCTCTGGATTCTTGTTATCTCATTTCTGAAGGCTTCCCATTTTCCAGCCGTCCCTTTACCAGCAAACATCTGCCTCCAATCAGCTTTTGAAAGTTCTTGCCTAATACCGTCAAAATTGGCCTTTCTCCAATTTAGAACTTCAACTTTTAGATGTGGTCTAACTTTTTCCATCACTATTTTAAAACGAATAGAGTTATGGTCACTGGCCCCAAAGTGCTCCCTCATTGACACCTCAGTCACCTGCCCTGCCTTATTTCCCAAGAGTACGTCAAGTTTTGCACCTTCTCTAATAAGTACATCCACATACTGAATCAGAAAATTGTCTTGTGCACACTTAAGAAATTCCTCTCCATCTAAACCTTTAACACTATGGCAGTCCCAGTTGATGTTTGGAAAGTTAAAATCTCCTACCATGACCACCCTATTATTCTTATAGATAGCTGAGATCTCCTTACAAGTTTGTTTCTCAATTTCCCTCTGACTATTGGGGGGTCTATAATACAATCCCAATAAGGTGATCATCCCTTTCTTATTTCTCAGTTCTACCCAAATAACTTCCCTGGATGTATTTCCGGGAATATCCTCCCTTCGCACAGCTGTAATGTTATCCCTTATCAAAAATGCCACTCTCCCTCCTCTCTTGCCTCCCTTTCTATCCTTTCTGTATCCTGGAACATTCAGCTGCCAGTCCTGCCCATCCCTGAGCCATGTTTCCGTAATTGCTATGATATCCCAGTCCCATATTCCTAACCATGCCCTGAGTTCATCTGCCTTCCCTGTTAGGCCCCTTGCATTGAAATAAATGCAGTTTAATTTATTAGTCCTACCTTGTCCCTGCCTGCCCTGACTGTTTGACTCACTTGTTCTCAACTGTACCAGGCTCAGATCGATCTCTTTCCTCACTATCTCCCTGGGTCCCACCCCCCCCCCACTTTACTAGTTTAAATCCTCCTGAGCAGTTCTAGCAAATTTCCCTGCCAGTATCTTAGTCCCCTTCCAATTTAGGTGCAATCCGTCCTTAATGTGAATGTAACACATTCATTCAGAAATTTCCATCATGATGTAGACATGGGAATTTATAATGTAAAAGCTTTACAGCAACTCCATGCTAGTATTTAACATATTACTCGTCAGTCTCCAGTGCTATTCCACACTGGAAATTTAAATCAAGCACAGTCAAGTGTATCAGGGTTAGAGGATAGAAATATTTCAACTAGAATGTGTAACTGTAATTCATACATTGCTTTATTGTGATACTTCTGTTATAAATTCATACATATACATTGAATTAACTAAGTTCATTATTATAAAATACTTGTATTTCTAAAGTATCACTCAGACACTCATAGTCTAAAGTGCTTTCTAGAGAATAAAGTCAGTTGAAGTCTGTTGCTGCCCACCACACTCCCCATTTCCTTCCCAACAGTGGAGTCATCAATGGCAGGTATGTGTAGTTATAGTGTATCTAGTTGACATTGTGTATATTTCCCTAATTCACAACTGTGGCTGCTATAAAATAAATGCCAAATAAATTACGGTTATTTTCACATTTTGGGGAGGTAGTAGCATAGTGGTAATATTAGATTCATAACCCAAACACACAGCAAACTCTGAAGAAACTGCAACTGAAAAGAAAATTATTTGTTCATGGTTTGTTAGGATCACTAGCTATAAGGCTATGAGTGTTTATTGCTCATTAGTATGGTGCTGGAAAATCACAGCAGGTCAGGCAGCATCTGAGGAGCAGGAGAATCGACGTTTCAGGCAAAAGCCCTTCATCAAGAATGAATGGCTTGTGTTCGAAATGTTGATTCTCCTGCTCCTCGATGCTACCTGACCTGCTTTGCTTTTCCAGCACCACACTCTCTACTCTGATCTCCAGCATCTGGAGTCCTCACTTTCTGCCAGTTTTTTGCTCATACCTAACTTGTCCAGAGGTCAATTAAGAGTCAATCATGCTGTGGATTTAGAGTCATATACAGGCTAATATTGGCAAATTTTGTTCCCTAAAGAATGTTAATGAGGCAGATGTGTTTTTACACGTTTGACAGTGGTTACATTGTCACCGTTAGGCTATTTTCTTTTAAAAAAAAGTCTTTTGCGTGCAAATTTCACCATCTTCAATGGTGGGATTTGAACCCATAACTTCAGATGAGTGTCAGATTCTGGATTATGAATCTAGTATTACCACTATGCTACTACCTCCCCAGAATGTGAAAATAACCGTAATTTATTTGGCATTTATTTTATAGCAGCCACAGTTGTGAATTAGGGAAATATACACAATGTCAACTAGATACACTATAATTACACATACCTGCCATTGATGACTCCACTGTTGGGAAGGAAATGGGGAGTCTGGTGGGTAGAACTGGTGTGGTGGATGGGGAGTGAGAAAGATTTGGAAAATGGAGGAGCTCAGAGCAGGAGACTGGGTCAACAGACAAAGGAAGTTGAGCTAGGGGGATGTGAGTAGAACTGGGGGTAAAAGAGGAATGACTTACAGGAATCTTTGACAGTTAATGTTGGAGAAGTACAGAGATTCACGTGTGTGTTTTAGCAGAGGATTCAAAATGTCTTAAGTAATGTGGTGACTCTATTTCTGTCTTAGAATGAAGACCCAGCCAAGAACTGCCCTCGATTCTGGGAGGAACTTTTCCTGATGAAGGTTAGTTGATGTGTTTTATTATTCTTTCTTTCAGTGTCAGGTTTTATTGTCTGAGTATTTTTGTGGTTCAGGACTCAGTAGCTACTGCAGTGGGTGGGTATTAATGTACAGATAGCGGAGTTCAGGATTGCATTGTGGAACTGTTAAACTGAATGAAGGGCTGATGAAGAGCTTTTACCCGAAACATCGATTTTCCTGCTCGTCGGCTGCATCCTGGCCTGCTGTGCTTTTCCAGCACCACTCTAATCTTGACTCTGATCTCCAGCATCTGCAATCCTCACTTTCACCTGACTGTGGGAAGGGATTGACCAAGAAGATATTAGATAATTGGAATGTACATGGCATGTGGTTTGGATTATGTGGGTGGAATAGAAACTATGGTGGATTAATTGCTCATGGGATTTAGAAGGAAATTAAGCGTGGGAAGTGGTTTGTAACTTTGGTGACCTATTTTGCCTGGAAATTAGCTTCTGTATATCTGTACTATTACCAAAGCTGTCTTTCTTCTTGACCTGCTGAAATCCTTGTATGTCTTTTGCATCCAGATTTGACTTTTCCAATGAACTCCTTGTCAGTCTTCCATATTCTACCTTTGATAAACCTGGTCATCTGAAGCTCGACCATATCCTAGACATATATATTTGTTCGCAGGGTGTGGGCATGTGGCTTATTCCTAATTGCCCTTGAGAAAGACAGTTGAGTTCTGCCCATCCACAGCTTCCTGGCCTACATTGGTATTCAGTTGAACAATAATTAATTAAAAAAATCTGAGTCTACATTCAGTTCCCTCCATGGTCTCCCTGTCCTAAATCTTTTTACTTCTCCTTGCTTTCCTCCTTTAAGATGCTTCTTAAAACCTACCTTTTTGATCAAGCTTTTGTTCATCTGCCCAGTGTTGCATTAAGGACTCAATTTTGTTTTCTTTTGACACTGTGAAATGCCTTGTGAAAGACATTTATAAATACAAGTTGTTAGGAGTAGAGCCTGCCACAGGGAGGTTTGTTGAATCATTGGCCATAGTTCATACTGTGCATTCTCTGTTTTGTAGTTTGCCTGTTCAACTCAATCGAACATGTTTCAGATTTGTGGCTAAAATCTATATCTGTTATACTTGACACAAAAATAAGAGTTTTGCCAATGGGCGAATACATCTTTCCAGCAGCACTGAGCTGGTTCAGTCCCTAATCTCTGTTAATGTTCATTTACCTCAGCCAGTGGTCTCCGAGGATTGTTACACTTTATCCCATTTATGGAGTTGGGGAGAGATGGATTGGCTCTGATTTCCTGGTATCTCTTGCTGGAGTGGGAGCATAAGGCAAGAGGCAGTTTGGGTGATAAGATCAGAAGCAGTGTTGAGTGTGTGTGAAACTTGTGATTGCTCCCACACTGGCTTAGTGCATTAACATAGAAACTACTAATCTTCTGATTCTCTAACTCCACCATCCCAGTTTTCTCTTTGATCATGCTTTCATGTTCTCACAAAGTTCTGTCACCCCCATCATTACCAAACCTCTTCAGTCAATGGCCCTGTGTAGTATCTCCAAGGCATCACATCCTCCATCACTCAACCCTTTTTTCTCTTGTGTTTCTCTTGTACTCACGTTGCCTGATCTCTGCAACGCTCTCCCTCCTCATTGTCAACTGTCATTGGGCCAATGGCTGAGGAGTGGCAGATAGAGATTAGATTGAATAAATGGGAGGTATTGCATTTCGGTAAAATAAACAAGGGCAGGACTCACATTGTTAATGGTAGGATCTTGTACAGTGTTGTCAAAAAGAGAGGGATTCAACTACACAGTTCTTCACAGTTCTTATGTTGCAGGTAGATGAAGGTATTTGGTTGAGAAAGTATTTGACATGTTTGCCTTCCTTACTCAGAGCATTGAGTATAGGAATTGGCACATCATGTGGCCGCATAGGATGTTGGTGAGGGCACTTTTGGCTGTACAATTTTGGTTGGCCTGCTATAGGAAGGGTATTATTAAATTGGAGCGGGTTCTGAAAAGATTTACAGGGTGTTGCTGGGACTGGAGGGTTTGAGTTATAAGGACATGCTGGATAAGCTGGGACATTTTTCACTGGAGCATAGGAATTTTGAGGGGTATAGATAAAGTGGATAGCAAAGGCCTTTTCCCTAGTGTGGGTGAGTTCAAAACTGGGGGTCATATTTTTAAGCTTAGAGAAGAAAGATTTAAAACCTGAGGGGCAACTTTTTCACCAGGAGGGTGGCTTATGTATAGAATAAATTGTCAGAGGAAATAGTAGATGCAAGTACAGTTACAGCATTTAAAAGACATCTGGGTAGGTACACGAATAGAAAGATTTAGAGAGATATGGGTCAAATGCAAGCAAATGGGACAAGTTTAGTTTGGGAAACTTGGTCAACATGGATGAGTTGGACCAAAGGGTCTATTTCTGTGCTATATGACTATCCTCGTCCTTTTGAAATACTTTTCCATTTGGCCCTTTCTCCAGTTCACTGTCTTGGTGGAATGCTTGAGAATCCTCATCATTGAGTGAATATCTTAGGGCAAAAATGGTTGTTGACATTCACTTTACTCCCTTCAGGTAAACCTGGAGTACCTGGAGGCAAAGCTGGAATCTGTGGATGGGGATGAACTAATGAAGTTAAAGGATAACATTAACAGTCTGTTCCAGCACTGTATAGTGTCATTAAATGAGGAGCATCAGATTAAAGTGGTGAATGCATTACAGGTAAGGACTGTAACTTATGTTAAGTGGAGTACAAAGTTTATTTGCATGTTTTTCACCCCATCTCAACATCCCCAGCACTTACTTGACCATTGCAATACTATTCAAAAACTCTGACCTCATTGCTGTGTGTCTGAAATAACTTTGGCCAGACCAGATAAACCAAGGTCTTCATGATAGGCTGAGATTCCTAATCAAGCTAGACTCAAGAACAATGAATGTTTTGACTTAGCAATGAGTTGACATGGTGGGTTTTGAATTCGCGTTCGAGTCGAAAAGTGTGGCGCTGGAAAAGCACAACAGGTCAGGCAGCATCTGAGGAGCAGGAGAGCCAACGTTTCGGGCATAAGCCCTTCATCAGCCTTCTTGATGAAGGGCTTATACCCAAAACATCAACTCTCCTGCTCCTTGGATACACCTTTTCTGGCGCCTCACTTTTCGACTTTGATCTCCGGCATCTGCAGTCCTCACTTTCTCCTTTGAATACACATTCCAGATCATCAGTGGGGATTGCTAGTTCAGTATTTTTACCACCATGTGACAATCCCTCATTTCTCTGCCATTAACCTCTTTAGCCCTTCGTAGTGTGAAATCCTCTCCCTGAGCTTATCCGTCACTCTACCTGCTGTGTTCTCCCCGTCTTTATATTGGTCTGGTTCTCCAGGTAAGGTCTGTATGGTTATTGCCCTTGGGGTTACGCTTTCTGTTCCTTTTCTTAACCTCCAGACATTATGTGCCCTGATTCGAGGTGTTCATCAGAAAAACAAACCGACCTCTGGCTTTGACATTATCAACATATTGATGGGGTTTGATAAAGCTGAACTCCGGATGAAGGTGAGTATAGGAGGCAGGTGTGAGCAATAATCTACTCTTCTAAACAGTCAGCAATACTCCAGGGCACTGATTGAGCCAATGGTGGAATGTTTGCTGCTCTGGATGACATTGTAGGCTAGTGGCCTTGAATCTATACTGGTCCTGGCTGCACAGGCAGCAGAAAAAGGTAAGTCTCCTATTTACATTGGGCTGTTAGCATGGTACAGAGTCTCAAATGCTTCCCAGGAGTGGAAGTCAGGCAATGTTTCACATTGAATCAAAGAAGGAAACATTAGGACAGATGAGTTGCTTGTAGTAGATAAATTGTAAGGACCATCTCAAAGGAAAGGGAAATAATGGTAAGAAGGATTCAGTAGCATAGCGCCCAGCCAGCTGAAGGCACAGGTGTTAATGTTGGAGCATTTAAAATTAGGGATGCTTCAGAGCCCAGAGTTAAAGGTGTGGCCAATGTTTTGGAGAGGTTTTGGGCTGGAGAAGCTTACAGAGATGGGGAGCAGCAAGATTACGGAGAGATTTGCAAACAATGAAGAGAATTTTAAATTTTGTCAGAAGGTACTTTACTGTGAATTGATTTAGACCAGCAAGCATTGAGCTGATGAGCAAATGGGATTTGGGTAGGAGTACAGGTAGCAGACATTTTAAGCTGAAGCTTTTGGCAGGAAGAATGTGGGAGATGGCCCAGGACAGCATTGGAATAGTCCAAACTGCAAGTAACAAAATTACCAGTGATTGCAGCAGCAAATGAGCTGAGGCAGAGACAGAGTTGAAAAATATTGTAGAAGTGGTATTGGGGGGGAAATAGGGTTAGAAACTTGATGTGGATCGCACTGAGGTTGCAACTGAACTAATTCAGTTTGAGACAGTGGTCATGACCAGGAATCACTGGAGAACAGTGTTGGTAGTGAGCAATGTCCGGTTCACCAGGGAGAGAGTACCTCTTCATGCCATACGTGGCTTTGTGTACATGCAGTGCTTGGTTAATAATTTGGCCAAGTGTTCTTGATGATAATCCTTCTCTCTTTAATTCACAGAACCTGATGGAGAGTTTGGACACTTTGTTGTGTGGTGATGGTTCAGAGAGTTTGAAGAGTCTTTGCCTGAAGCTGTTGCTCTGTTTGGTCACAGTAAGTACACCCTCTATCATTTCTGGTGCTGGCCTCATCCTGTCCTGTCCTACCTCACATCTCTCTCTGTCTCCTGGCACTCCCTCTCTCCCACCTGAAAAACACATCAGCTGTGAGAGGGGTAATTGCAAGTAAGAGAGAGAAACTATTATTTCATTAAAGCAATCTTTCCAGGTACGCTCTCATCATCAATTTGTTTCTTGTTGGCAGGTTACAGATAATATCAGCCAGAACACTATCCTGGAATATGTGATGATAAACAGTATTTTTGAAGCCATTCTTCAGGTGAGAGCCTATTCCTGAATCATTATAAAACATTGATTTTGAGGTGTCCTCTAACCAACTAATTCTTGGTTGAATGGGTCATTGCCTTTTTTGAAAAATGGTTGGTCTTGGTAATGCTGATCCTCAACCAACATTAATAAATAAGATTATCCAGTCATTTTGACATTGACATACATAGGGTCTTTCTTTAGACAAATTGGCCATCTATGTCACAGCAGTTACTTAAAATGATTCGTCATTGTCTGTGAAGTGGTCCTGAAAAGTGCTATAGAAATGTAAGTCTTTCCCTCCTGTGACATTTGGTTGCAATGTTCCTTCAGTTTGGTCAGAAGCTAGACTTTTCCGGTCTATGTTTTAATGTGACATAACAGGGAGAATGGCTGTTTTCATTGGACCTTTGTTTTTACATTGTGAGGATATCTTTAGCAGTACACGGGGATTTCTGCAGTGTGTGTACTATTTAAAGGTGCCACAGTTTGCCATCTTGTATTCAGCACCTTTGCATTCTTAATTATTCCAGGCACTATTGGAATCTAATGACCAGAGAAGGCGATTCATTTGGAATGTCTGTGCTGATACCTTGAAAGGACTGTTCATTAGTCCCACTCGCCAGCTTCTTGCTCTGTAATCCTCCACAATAGCTTGCACTGACTCTTAGCCATCTATGAATGAACCTTGCCCTTGTGTGTTTAACAAAGATTCTGTGTAGTCCACATCTAACTAATTAATATTGAAAGATGAAAACAACCAGGCATGAACTGTGTTGAAGTCTGTTACATTTTTAGATCAGTTTAACCAAACCTCGATTAAGTTAAGTCCAAGTCATTCCTTAATTTTAGCTGAAGTTGGCAGAGCTAAAATAAGAAAAATACTTTGGTCGGGTGGATGGAGTGGGGGATGTGGAGGTGGGAGGCAAGTACCATCATGATTTTTGACACAAGCTTTTCTCTGTGGATTGGCAATCACTGTAGACCTTTCTGTGGTTCTAAGTATATCTGGTAAGTCTGTGGTTTCGCTTCATGGTGCACCTTTGCTTATGTGGTGGAAAGTGTGGTTCATCTCATGCCAGCAAATGTGAACTAGCTTCATTTTAAAGGGAAGCTGGATAAGTACATAGGAACAAAGCATTTGCGAGCTGTGCATTCAGAGTGAGATGAAGGAGAATGGTGGGAGAAGGCTTGTGTGAAGTATGACTAGTTGAGCCTATTTCTGTGTTGGACATTAATGGTGGCCTTTCCCAGCTTACTAAGAAAAATCCTTATCTGACACATGCATGCACACATGCTTATGCACATGCACACACTGACATACATGTGCACACCCCTCAGATTTGGATCCCAGGACCTTCTGGTGTTTGGAGCTATCACCTATTTTAATAAGCTCTGATCAGGTGTTCAGCTATTTCTTCAAACAGTCTTTATTCACAATATATACAAGAGGATGTTGCAGGAAGTTTCTCTGCCCTAAGCTGTTGGAGTTCTAACCTTCCAGCAGAGTATCTTTGATGTGGCTACTGAGTTCATAATTACATCGTGGTAAACCTCAGGGACATCTTAGTGTACTTATTAAACTTCATCAATTATGGTTGGTACTAAACCATGTCATCCCATGGAGTTAGGGTGGTGATCAGCCACAATCTAATAGAGTTGCAGAATGAGTGGGGCTAACGGACAGTCCTTTCAAGGTATTAGCACAGGTATATTAGATGAATTGCTTTCTTTGCTCATTAGATTCCAATAGTGCCTGTAGTAATTGCAGAAAGTTTGAATGGTCACCTCCTAGTTCCTTTGTATGTTTTCTCCTCAGACGTATTTCTTTGTCTCAGTATGGCCATGCACTCTTATTTTGTATTTTTGTTTTGCGGTCCCTACTGTCTTGTTAAGTCAGATTCTAATAATGATTTGTGTAGAAAGAAATTTTCTAAAGAGTGTGTGAATATATGGACTCTGTTGAGTATTGCAGAACCTCACAGACTCCAACACAAGGTAGTGTGTCAAACTGCATTGCTCTCAGAATTCACTCTTCTTATTTGACCAAGCAAGGAGGTTGTAGGATAGTTCCACTGTTCTACTTCTATTCAACTTGAGTTGCTTAAGTGAATGATGTGGAAATGCTGGTGTTGGACTGGGGTGGACAAAGCCAGAAGTCACACAATACCAGTAACTTTCAGCTACAAAGGAGCAGTGCTGCAAATGCTTGTGATTTCAAATAGACCTGTTGGACTATAACTTGGTGTCGTGTGACTTCTGGTTTAAGCGAATAGCACAGATGCATTTAAGGGGAAGATGAATAACACGAAGAAAAAAAAAGGAAATGCTGATAAGGTGAAAGAAGAGTCATGGGAATGATTTGGAAACACTGTCACAGAGCGGTTGGGTTGAATGACCAGTTTCTGTTGTTACAACGAGGCTGGAGAAGTGCACTGCCCCCCTAGTCTCACTGCACCATGGGTCACAACATAAAAGTACTTTGTCCAGTTACCAAGATGTCCAATTAAGCACCTTACCTAAATTAGGATTCAAATAACAGACTTATCAGTAAGTGTTTTAGTAAACACATTTGTGGAGTTTTAAAAAAATCAAAACTGAACTTGACCAATTATTCCATCTTTATTGAATAACATAGTCTGTGAAATAGAAATATGAATGCTTATTCCTGTAAATATTCCTAAAATGCACAAATACTTTTTAAGAAAAGAGAAACAAAAAACATTTTTCTGCAGACATTGGCTGCAGTGTTTTCTTTACTCCTCAGCAGTTTGTCTTCAGATCCCTTCGTCGGGAGTTATCCTGAACTGATGTAGAATTTTCTTTTCAGAAATGGGAAAGATCGGCTGAGCAGCTTCTTCAGAAGGCAGCCTTGCTTTGTTCTTAGCAGGTTCCCTTGAACTCAGATAAAACAACACATTCACAACAACCTCATCATGGTTTCTAGCAAAGCAAGCAGTTATCGCCAATCCTGAAGTCTACGAGGTTTATTACCAATCATGAAGTCTGTTACTTTTTTTTCACAATCCTTCAAAACGAAAGACCTCTAAACAGTATTAAAAATGGAGCTTCTTTGTAACACTGTGTGGTGAACTCTTTGTAGTCTGTGTGGATTTAGAGTGGAATCTGATTGGATATGGTGGGCTTGCCTCTCTGTAAGCACCCAGAATGGACCGAGTTGCTATTCATGGGCCAGAGTACAGCGCTCTTGAAGATTCTGGATGAGTATATCTGACTGCGAGTACAGCCACCAGATGGCACCATGTTTCACAGAATGTCCTAGTTTTCTTGTGAATTTTGTTTGCAAAGCATTAGTCCTGCAGATTGATGCTCTATCCATTCCCCTTTAGTAGTGGTTTAGGCACATTAGAAGCCACAATGGAATTGACCGAACTTTTTTCCACACTGTAGCAGAATGAGTAGGTGCTGCATAATAAACTGTGGACTGTTTCATTCCCCGAAGTGGATCTGAATGGAATTTTTGCAGTTTTCTTGAAATTGTTGTAATTCCCAAGTTATGAACTGCAATGCACTGTCTGAAAGAATAATTTGACAAGGTATATTCATAGCTGTTGTTAAACCCTCAGATGACGTTACCATTTGGTTAGGATAATTAGGAAGTATGAATGCAGCCATATACTTAAAGGTACTCATTATTTATTGAGATTGTGACCTGTAAGTCAAGAATTTCCCCATAGCTTCTGATTCTATAACTGAGCTCTCATCCCTTTTCCCATTGCTGTTTTTCAGATTCTGTCTGTGGCATCCAGCAGGGGGCAGCACGGCTATGATACTGTGGTTCTCTTGGCATTGTTGGTAAATTACAGAAAGTACGAGGTAAGTTGTTATCATTGGAAGGGATCAGTGATTCTCTCCTCGCTTTTCATAAAAGCAATTGCAGTGATTCCTCGCCAAAATGGATGCAGTCAGGACAGGTTGCAAAGCGAGCGCACTTGTGTTCTCTTGAGTGTAACTGTTTAAGTGTTGCTATAATCAAGGTGGTTAAGCTGAATAAAGGATTTGATTAGGAAAGTGGAGAGAAATTATTTTGTTTGGTGGGGAGAGTGCAGGATATGGGGCAGATCTTTAAATTGGAGCCAAACCGTTTCAAGGGTTATGTGAGCAAATCTTCATACAAAAGGGGCTGAAAATCTGGAAATCTGACCCCCAAACTGCTGTTGAGTTTGTGGGTTAAATGGACATTTTGCAATTGAGATCAATAGATTTTTGTGGATTGAAGTTATCAAAAATTATAAAGTCAGTGAATGGACCAGCCATGGCATAAATGAATAGTAGGATTTGCATTACTTCCTTGTGTTCATATTGGATATTTCAATAAACGTGTTAAAAACAAGCACACAATTTTGAGGAGACAGGAGCTTTTTTGATCTAACGTAATGTGTGTATGTACGAAACAGGTTTTGTCTTTTTAACACTTTCTAACATGTTTCGCACAATTCATTGCATTGTCTCACACACACAAATAACTATTAAAGAAGACTTTATTGTTTGGACGTTCTTATTCAACTATTCAGGGCAAAAATTCCATTGAGTTCATCATCACCACATACTTGGGGAGAGAGAGAGAGATTCCAGGATTCTTTACAGCAGATATATGTTCCCACTACATTTCTGTATAGTAGTTTTGACCTTGCTTTAATTTTTCCTCTCTCGAAAAATGTAATATTGTGGGACTGTACTGAGTTTGTTCTCTATTTTTGTACACAGAAATCCAGTGTGGGGAACTAAGAAATTTTTTCAATTCCTTGTTAACCATTAACGAAATTAGAGCACTGCTAAAATTTGTGTCCTCCTTTTGTCTCTAAAAGGCAGATGCCAACACTAAACGTAGGAACAGCAGTTGGCCATTTGACCCTTTGAGCTTATTCCACCATTCACTATGATCGTGGCTAATCATTCAACAGTTTCTTGTTCCTGTTTGCTTCCCATATCTTTTGATCCCTTTAGCCCTAATAACTATATCTAACTAATTGAAAACATTCAATGTTTTGGCCTTGACCACTTTTTGTGACACAGAATTCCACAGGTTCACCACACCTCAGTGAAGAAATTTCTCCTTGTCTCAGTCCCAGATGATCTACTTGGTATCCTTTGTCTGTGACCCTGGTCCTGGACTCACTGATCATTGGGAAGATCCTTCCTGCATTTACACTGTCTGGTCTTGTAAGAATTTTACAGGTTTTTATGAGATCCGCTCATTGTTCTAAACTCCATCGAATACAGTTCGAACTGATCCAGTCACTGTTTTTATTTCAGCTATGCCATCTCTGAAATCATTCTGGTAAACCTTTGTTGTACATTGTCCCATAGCCAGAACAGTCTTCCTCCAATAAAGAGACCAAAACTGCACACAGTACTTCAGGTGTGGTCTCACCAAGGCTCTGTACAATTGCAGCAATATATCCTGTTCCTGTATTCAAATCCTCCCGCTATGAAGGCCAATTTACAGTTTGACGTCTTCATTGCCTGCTGCATCTGAATGCTTACTTTCAGCATTTGGTGTACAAGGATACCTGGGTCTTGTTGCATCACTCCTTTTCCAATCTATCACCATTCAGATAATCTGCCTTCCTATTTTTGCTACCAAAGTGGATAACCTCACATTTCTGCATGTTACACTCTATTTGTTTTGCATTCGCCTGCTCACCCAACTTGTCCATATCACACTGTAGCATCCCTGCATCCTCCTCACAGTTCACCTTCCCACCTAGCTTTCAGTCATCTGTAAACTTGGAGAGTTTACATTTAGTTCCCTCATCCACATTGTTAACCTATCATGTGAATAGATGGGGTCTAAGCCCCGATTCCTGTGGTATCACACTAGTCATTGGCTTTCTCTAGGAAAATTACCTGTTATTGCTAATCTTTGTTTTCTGTCCGCAAACAAGTTCTTTATCCATGTCAATGCACTACCCCGATTGCACGTGCTTTAATTTTGCATGTTAATTTCTTATGTAGGACCTTATCAAAAGCATTCTGAAAGTCCAAATAAACCATATCTACTGCCTGTCACATGTCAACGTTACTAGTTGCATCCTTTGAAACTTGCAGCAGATTTGTGAAGCATTATTTCCTTTTCTTAAATTCATGCTGACTCTGTCCATTTTGTCACAGCTTTCCAAGTGCTCTGCTATTAAATCTTTTATAATGGACTGTAGCAGTTCCTTTTTACTGATGTCTAAAATTTCATGTTTACTCTCCATCACCTTTTTAAAATAGTATTTAAATAGTAAACAGTGTATTTTCTGTCTGCATGACAGAGACCAAGACAGTTTATCTTTAAAGGCAGTAGTTAAACTATCAGACATTTTGAAGGACAAAACATGTCTCAGTAATACCTTTCATATTCCCAAAATCTCCACTAATATACTTTAATATACTTTATCTGATTATGCAAGCAAATTTATTGTTCAATTTATACTTTAGCATGATGGTCCAATAAACATGAAGGGAATGATCAATTGAGGGATAAATGGTGGGCAAGCACTACTTGGTTAAATAGCAGTATGGACTTTTGAGTTCCACTGAGAACAGTTACCCTGGATTTGACAGCATCTCATGACAATGCAGCACACTCTTAATTTATATTGATAAGTCTTATTGTGTGCTCCAGTACAACAATCAAGCTTGACTTTCTAAATGTATTTGGAAAGGCAAGGACTGATATGGGATAGTCAACGTGGTTTTGTGTGTGGGAAGTCATGTCTCAGTAACTTTATTGAGTTTTTTGAGGAAGTGACGAATTGGATTGATGAAAAAACGGTGGACATGATCTATGGACTTTAGTAAGGAGTTCAACAAGGTTCCTCATGGCAGACTGGTTAGCAAGGTTAGATCACATTATTTGGAGTTGGGGGCCATGTGTACAGTGTCAAAATTTGCCTATGACACTAAGATGAGTGGCAGAGCGAAATGTGCAGAGGACTGTGAAACTTTGCAGCGGAACATAGATACTTTGGGCAATGGTCTGGGCAGATGGAATATAATGTTAACAAATATGAAGTCATCCATTTTGGTAGGAGTAACAGTAAAAAGGACTTGGATGGTAAAAAGTTGCAGCATGCTGCTGTGCAGAGGGACCTAGGTGTTCTTGTGCATGAATCACAGAAGGTTGGTCTGCAGATACAGCAGGTAATTAGGAAGGCAAATGAAATTTTGTCCTTCATTGCTAAAGGGATTGAGTTTAAAAGCAGGGAGGTTACATTGTAGCTGTCTAGGGTGCTGCTGAGGCCACACCTGGCGTACCATGTGCATTTTGGTCTCCTTTCTAGAGAAAGGATGTGCTGCCACTGGAGTGGATGCAGAGGAGGTTCATTAGGTTGATTCCGGAGTTGAGGGGTTTGACTTGTGAGGAGACACTGAGTAGATTGGGATTATATTCATTGGAATTCAGAAGAATGAGGGGGAATCTTATAGAAACATAAACTTTATGAAGGGAATCAATAAAATAGAAATAGATAGGATATTCCCGCTGGCAGGTGAAACTAGGACAAGAGGGCATGGCCTCAAGTTTAGAGGAAGCAGATTTAGAACTGAACTGAGAAGGAACTTCTTCACCAAGAGGGTTGTTAATCTATGGAATTCCTTGCTCAGGGAAGTAATTGACACTACTTCAGTAATCGCTTTTAAAGCTAAGGTAGATACTTTCTTGGAAGATAAAGGAATTAAGGGATATGGTGAAAACGCGGATGAGTAGAGCTGAGTTCACGAAAAGGTTAGCCATGATCTTATTGAGTGGCGGAGCAGGCTCGAAAGCCGGATGGCCTACTCCTGTTCCTAGTTCTTATGTTCTTATGTACAAGGATGGTGCCAGGGTTGGGGGGTTTGAACTATAGGAAGAGGCTGAATAGACTGGTGTCGGAGGCTGAGGGGTGACCTTTATAGAAGTTCATAAAATCATAAGGGGCATAGATAGGATGAATAGTCGAAATCTTTTATTCTGGATGGTGGAGTCCAAAACTACAGGCATAGTTTTAAGGTGAGAGGGGAAAGATTTAAAAGGGACCTAAGGGGCAACCTTTTCACACAGAGAGTGGTGCTTGTATGGAATGAGCTGCCAGAGGAAGTGGTGAAGGCTGGTATAATTGCAACATTGAAAAGACATCTACATGAAATAGGAAGTGTTTAGAGGGACATAGGCTGGTAAATAGGATCAGATTGATTTAGAATATCTGGTTGGCATGGACGTGTTCTATTAGGGGTCTATTTTTATACTGTATCTCTCCATGATTCTATGACTATAAGAAGCTGAGCCAAGTATCACATTGGGATGGCGATCTGGAAACTGAATTTTACGGCCACCATCCAACTTGTATTTGCCTAACACCTTTTTAACAGAGTTAAATGCCTCCGTGAGTTTTGCAATAGTATTACCAAATGAAGTTTGATACCAATCCACAGGACAGCTAGCATGGCAGGTGATCACAAACTTGGTTAAAGAGGTCAATTGTAAGGAGCCTCTTAAAGGAAGAGAGAGGTTTAGCGAGGCAACTCCAAATAGAATTTGAGGCCGGGCAACTGAAGGCATGGCCAGTGGTGGTACAATTAAAATTGGCGATGAGGGAATGTTCAAGTGAGTGGAATTGGGGAAGCTCAGAGATCTCAGAAGGTTGTAGATTTGGAAGAGATTACAGAGATAAAGTAGGTAAGGCCATGGAATTATTTGAACACAAGGTTGAAAACCTTTAGTTATCTGGATTCCTGAAACTTGTGACCTTAAGGGCCAGCATGGCAACTAATATACAGCAACAGTAATGAGGAGACACTGTTTGCATTAGAAAGAACATCTTTAAAAGGATGGGTTAGATTTAAGAAAATTGGTGAAAGAATTAGATGGCAGATTCAGAGTTTAACTATGAAGTAAAGAATTGGTTCCTGAGATTTGTGTTAAGGACGCTTTGAAGATTTACTGGAGTTTAGAGTTGATCCTGAGGAAGATCCAAGAATTCCTGAGAATTAGAGATCCAAGGGACTATGATAAATAAGGAATTGAAGGGTTTTAATATTCGTAAGAGGGTTGTGTTGGAGAAGTTTAATGTGATTGAGGTTAAATTCCCAGATACTGATAACTACCTTGTTCAATGATGATCATCTTCCAGAATGTTATAGGTTCTGCGATGGTTCATGTAGAATGCCTCCACGTTATTTAAGAAAGGAGGAAGGGATAAAATGGGGAACTACAGCTCTATTAACATTGCATTAACAGTAGGAAAAATGTGATAATTATTATAAAGGATGTAATAAATGGACACTTGGATAACAATGACTTGCTTTGGAAGAGCCAGTATGGATTTGTGAATGGGAAATCATGTTGGGGTTAGTTAGCTGGATGGTTGGTTTGCAATGCAGAGTGACGCCAACAGTACAGGTTCAGTTCATGCACGGTGACCCCACCTGAGGCATGCTGACCCTCAGGTTAAACTCACCACCAGTTGTCTCTTACAAGAGAGCAACCTTTTGGTTCTCTGGGACTATAACTTTCCTGATGAAGGGATCCTGTCCAAAACATCGATTCTTTTGCTCCTTGGATGCTGCCTGGCCTGCTGTGTGTTTCCAGCACCACACTCAACTATAGCTGTATTGAAAGATAGAATAAATAGATGGGCTGATTGACCTATATTTGTGCTATGTTGCTATGTCCTATGTACCTATGACCTTGGAGATAGAATTTCAGCTGTGATTGTATCCAATGGCAAATCAGTCAACAGGGGTCATATATTCTCCTCTTGCTCCTATTTCTTATTTACTGTGATGGAATGCCAATGGAGTAAATTTATGGGAAGTGCTTAGGTTCTCTCTTGTTGGAGGTTAGCATTGCCTGGCTCTTGTGTGGTGTGCATATCACTTGAGCAGATCTTGCTGCATGTGGACATGGACTGCTTCAATATATATATGGGATTGCAAATGGCACTGAACACTTGTGATCTGGAATGCACTGCCTGAAAGAGCAGTGGAATCAAAACAAAAATTGGTTAAGTAATAGAAAGGAAAACTCTGAAGAGGTATAGAGAAGGGCAGGGGAGTGAAACTGATTGTTTAGCTCCTTTCAAAGAGTTGGCATGGACGCGATGGGTGGAATGGCCTTTTTTTTGCAATACACAGTTCTACAATGCTTCAAAATCCAAACTGCCTGAGAGGAACTCCTAAGAGGGAGATGAATAAACATTTTTAACACTAGCCAATCTTCTGTAGCATTGTTGGTAATAAATTGTCTCATTTCTGTTTGGTGGTTAACCAATATCCAGTGTATAACTTGACTTCAGTGAAGCTCGATTGTACGCTGGAATGTCTCTTCAAGTTCAAATTTGAAGGTCAGGCTGGGATCAGGAATTGTTTAGCTTGAAGGTTTCTTGTTAATTTAAAAGTCAGAATGAAATAACCTAAAATGATTGGTTTGGTTTTTTTTTAATAGCTGATTTGGATATGTGAAGGCAAGTTGTTGTATAGTATGTTTTAGCCCAGCATGACGTAAGTTAAAATGCCAATCAAAGTACTATTACAGTGCACTTAATGTATTCTCTATTGCAGAAACGCTATCATTGCCATTTCATTATAATTCAGTTTGTGTACTAGGTTGGTACTACAATCCAATTAATAACCAGTATCTTTTGTTACAGTCTGTGAACCCATATATTGTGAAATTGTCCATTGTGGATGATGAGACTACGCTAAATGTGAGTATTTGTTTCTGCTGAACTGCAGACAATTGGTTATTGGGCAGAGTTGGATACACAAGAGATTAGATTGCAAGGTCTTACAGCCCTTCCTCTGCAGTTGTTCTTACGGAGATTGTCAAGTTTGGGGAAGGCTGAAAATGGATTTGGAAAGTGGCAAAATGTTGGAACAATGGGGAGTAAGGATGCCTTTTATTGGTAGAGTGAAATGATAATGGTGTTCTGAATGAATGGAATGAGGGAACAATTTCTAACATATGCTTGCATGGGTGCCAGGATGAAAAGTGGGGTGGGCAACAGTTCAGGAGTTGGTTCTCTGGGAATATAGCTTTCCTGATGAAGGGATCCTGCCCAAAACATCGATTCTATTGCTCCTTGGATGCTGCCTGGCCTGCTGTGTGTTTCCAGCACCACACTCAACTATAGCTGTATTGAAAGATAGAACAGATAAATGGGCTGATTGACCTATATTTGTGCTATGTTGCTATGTCCTATGTGCCTATGACCTTGGAGATAGAATTTCAGCCGTGATTGTATCCAATGGCAAATCAGTCAACAGGGTCGTATATTCTCCTCTCGCTCCTATTTCTTATTTACTGTGATGGAATGCCAATGGAGTAAATTTATGGGAAGTGCTTAGATTCTCTCTTGTTGGAGGTTAGCATTGCGTCCAGCGTTCTCTCATAATGATCTGAGATGGGAAACAATTTAGGAGAGACTGTGTTTCATGGTTGGAATCGGGGAAATATTAAGGATAGGTGGTGAAGGAAATGAAGTGTAGGAGAGATGAGAATTGAATCGGCAACTTTTAATATTAACTGGAACAATGTGCATGAACTTTTTCCAGTAATGGAAATTGAGATTGGAGGGAGTTGGGTTATAGAGCTCCAATGAAATGTTTGACAGTGAAGGAAAGGATGATCCTTTAAGAACTGGCTTGATTTGGCTGAGGACAATGAGACTCATTGATGCACGATGATGTCCAGTCAGATCCAGTGCAGGGGTTGTGTACCAGATATGCTCAAGCCTGCTTTCCTCCACTCAAGGGAGAGAAGACAGGGAAAACAGTGGAATGTGAGGGAGAGTGCAAGGGATTCACTTCCTTTTGATATTTTACAGTTCATTTTGATATTATACAGTTCACATTGCAACCGCAGAGACTTGGTTGGAGGAAGGGCATGATTGGCAACTAAATGTTCCAGGATATAGATGCTTCAGACAGGACAGGGAAGGAAGTAAAAGTGGAGCAGGAGTTGCATTGCTGGTCAGGGATGATATCAAGGCTGTGCTAAACGAGGATGCTATGGAAGGCTTGAGTAGTGAGGTATGGGTGGAGCTGAGACTTAAGAAGGATGCAGTTACATTGTTGGGGCTGTATTACTGGTCTCCCAACAGTGAGCTTGAGGTAGAAGAACAAACAGGTAAACAGATTATGGAAAGATGTAGAGGCAACACGGTGGTGGTGAAGGGAGATTTTAATTTTCCCGACATTGACTGGGATACACTTAACATCAGAGGTCTGGATGGGGCAGAATTTGTAAGAAGCATCCAGAAGAGTTTTCTAGAGCAGTATGTCAATAGTCAGACGAGGGAAAGGGCCATTTTGGACCTGGTGTTGGGAAATGAGGCCAGGCAAGGTGGTAGAAGTTGCAGTGGGCGATTTCTGTGGGAACAATGACCACAATTCTGTAAGTTTTAGAATACTCTTCGACAATGATGAGAGTGGTCCTATGGGAAGAGTACTAAACTGGGCCAAGGCCAATTATATCAAAATTAGGCAGGAGGTGGGAAATGTGGATTGGACACAGCTATTTGAAGGGAAGTCCACATTTGATATGTGGGAGGCTTTCAAAGATAGTGCAGGATAGGCAAGTCCTGTTGAAAGCAAAGGATAGGAAAGGCAAGTTTTGTGAACTTTGGATGACAGGAGAAATTGTACAACTAGCCAAGAGGAAAAGGGAAGCATATGTACGGTCCAGGCAGCTAAGAACTTAACGGGCCCTGGAGGAATATTGGGAGAGTAAGACCAGTCTTCACTGAGGGAAGCGGGCTAAAAGGGGTCATGAAATAGCTTTAGCAAGTAGAATTGAGGAGAATCCCAAAGCCTTTAATTCTTATATAAGAAGCCAGCGGGTAACTAGAGAAGGATTGGTCCATTAAAGGAAAGGAAGGAAGGCTGTTTGTCGAACCTGAGAAAAGGGTGAGATTCTGAATGATTACTTTGCATCAGGGACATGATGAATGTTGAGATTAGAGATGGAAGTTTGATTACTCTGGATCACATTGACATAAGTAGGGAAGATGTGTTGGGTAGGCTAGAGGTTATTAAAGTGGACAAATCCCCAGGACCGAATGGGATCTATCCCAGGTAGCTGAGGGAGGTGAGAGAGGAAATAGCCAGGGCCCTGACAGATAACTTTGCAGCATCCTTAAACACAGATGAGGTGCCGGAGGACTGGAGGATTGCTCATGTTGTCCCCCTTACAAGAAGGGTAGTAGGGATATTCCGGGTAACTACAGACCAGTGAGTCTGATGTCAGTGGTGGGAAAGTTGCTGAAGAAGGTACTGAGGGATAAGATATATTTATATTTGGAAAAGAATGGGCTTATCAGTGATAGGCAACATGGTTTTGGGTGGGGGAGATCGTGCCTTACCAACTTAATAGAATTCTTTGAGGAAGTGACCAAGTTGATAGATGAAGCAAGAGCTGTGGACTTTAGTAAGGTGTTTGATAAGGTTCCCCATGGTAAACTAGTGGAGAAAGTGAAGTCACATGGTGTGCAGGGTGTTCTAGCTAGGTGGATAAAGAACTGGTTGAGCAACAGGAGACAGAGTAGTAGTTGAAGGGAGTTTCTCGAAATGGAAAAAGGTGACCATTGGTGTTACACAAGAATCAGTATTGGGGCCACTGTTGTTTGTGCTATACATAAATAATCTGGAAGAGGATACTGTTGATTTGATCAGCAGGTTTACAGATGACACAAAGATTGGTGGAGTAGCAGAAAGCATAGGGGACTGTCAAAGAATACAGGAGAATATAGATTGATTGGAGAATTAGACAGAGAAGTGGCAGGTGGAGTTCAATCCAGGCAAATGTGAGATGATGCATTTTGGGAAGTCTGATTCTACAGTGAATTATACAGTAAACAGAAAAGCTTTGGGAAAAGTTGATGAACAGAGAGATCTGGGAATTCAGGTCCATTGTACCCTGAAGGTTGCTGCACAGGTGGATAGAATGGTCAAGAAGGCATATGGTATGCTTGCCTTCATCAGACAGGGTATTGAGTATAAAAGCTGGCAGGTTATGTTAAATAACTTGTACAAGAAATTGGTTTGGCTGCATTTACAATACTGTGTTCAGTTCTGATCGCCACATTACCAAAAGGATGTGGATGCTTTGGAGATGGTGCAGAGAAGGTTTACGAGGATGTTGCCTGGTATGGAAGGTGCTAGCTATGAAGAGAGGTTTAGTAGGTTAGGATTGTTTTCATTAGAAAAAAAGGAGATTGAGGGGGGACCTGATTGAGGTGTACAAAATCATGAACAGTATAGACAGGGTGGGTAGAGATAAGCTTTTTCCCAGGGTGAAGGATTCAATAACGAGAGGTCACGCTTTCAAGGTGAGAAGTGAAAAGTTTAATGGGGATACACGTGGCAAGTACTTTACACAGAGGGTGGTAGGTGCCTGGAACGCGTTGCCAGCAAAGGTAGTAGAGGCAGGCACGGTAGATTCATTTAAGATGCGCCTGGACAGATGCATGAATAAGTGGGGAGCAGAGGGATAGAGATGCTTAGGAATTGGGCGACAGGTTTAGACAGTGGATTTGGAGGATTTGGATCTGCTCAGGCTTAGAGGGCTGAAGGGCCTGTTCCTGGGCTGTAAATTTTCTTTGTTCTGTTCTATTTGCCAGTTCCAGTTGGAGCGGTTGACTCCTCTGTGTACTGTGTGGTTTGTGTGTCCACACTAACATCTGATGTAGTATGTGTTGTGTTATCGTGTAAGTTAAGTAGCACAGGTAGAAATTAGAAATGTGAGAAATAATTTTTCATTCAATGTATGACCCAGCCTTGCCTTTCTGTTACAGGGTATGGGTCTGGTCATTTCACAAGCTCTGTCTGAGTATAACAGGTTTGTATTAATTTATACAGTTCAAGGAAGTGTGTGTTAGCTGCTGTCATAGAGGTCTACAATTTGTGGTTCCTAGCTGGTTTGCACCCGGGGACAATGTTTTAAAATGTTGATACGTCACCTGGATAAATAAGTGTAAATGGACGCCAGAGAATGAGTATTTCAACAAATTTTGCTGTGATTCAAATTGAATCAGAAGAATGTAGGTTTAAGTCTTTTGTAAGTTTACCCAACTTGTTCACTCTGTGAGGCATGGGGAGGGCATAGGGTGGCATGTAAGGATGCAGGGCACACATCCATCAGAGGGATACCAGGGAACAGAGCAGGCAGTAAGAGTGGGCAATGAGAACTTGGGACATAAAGTGGGCAGTGGGGGTTCATTTTACGGAGCAGGCAATAAGGATGTGAAACACAGAGTGGCTGGTAACGCTTGTCTCACTAGTAGTATTTCTGTTTCTTCTCAACGGTGCAGACACTAATGATTAGATTAGATTAGATTAGATTACTCACAGTGTGGAAACAGGCCCTTCGGCCGAACAAGTCCACACCGCCCCGCCAAAGCGCAACCCACCCATACCCCGACAACTACCCCTTACCTAACACTACGGGCAATTTAGCATGGCCAATTCACCTGACCTGCACATCTTTGGACTGTGGGAGGAAACTGGAGCACCCGGAGGAAACCCACGCAGACACGGGGAGAATGTGCAAACTCCACACAGTTAGTCGTCTGAGGCGGGAATCCCTAGCATGAAGTCCATCCTCTGTTCCCTCCTATTGGCTGAATGTTAAACAAAAGCTAAGTGTTGAGGTCAGTGTTAAAGAGCATGTTGTGACAGTAAAGAAGAAGAGTAGTAAAATGTTTGTGTCTCAGCCAACATTCCTCCCAACAGACTCTACCAACAGAACAGATTTACAGGCCATCCCTTTCAGTGCTGTTTTGGACTGCCAAATGACTGCACTTTCCAAACAAAGAAATTGCCTGAGGCAGTTAGAGCTGTGTTAACAGCGTGACAATATGCCTCATATAATAGCACCAACTCCACCCCTCCCCCTGGCAACAGGGCGATTGTGTGTCACATTTGACACTGAGATGAGCTTTCAACCTTGTTTGTGCCATCGCTAGACAATTATTTCCACCTTTCTAACATTGCCCAACCTCACTCTTGTCCCAGGTTATCAGCTGCAGAAAATTTCATTCATGTCTTTGTTATGTCTTATCTCCCATTTTTTACTCACTGTAAAATTATGGTCATCCAGAACTCAGTGTTAACTATCTTTTAGTCCTATTCCCCATAAGCCTTGTCCTTGTTGAATTACATTGATGCCCAATGAAACCAAGTCTTGATTTAAAAATTATCAATCTTGTTTTAAGTTGTCTGCATGGTCTTTCACCTCCCTATCTCATTGATCTCCTTCGAGCTCACAACTTTGTGACCTCTGCGTTCCTCTGATTCAGACTTCTTGGGCATCCCTGCTATTAATCGCTCCACTGTCGCTTACTGTGCTGTTAATTTCCTGGCCTTACGCTCTGGAATTGTCTCCCTGTACCTGTATCTGACATCTCACTTGCCTCTTTTATGGTGCTCCTTAAAACTTACCAGTTTGATCAAGCTTTTGGTCACTTGATTGAGAAATTTTGATCAGGATCAGAGGCCCTGATGGACAAAACAGATGATCCTTACAAATTACATGTTTACATTTGGATGACGTCTGCTCTGGAAGTTCCTAGGCAGGAGTGCCCTATTACAAAAGAGGAGTGACCAGTCTAGAAACACCAGAGGCAGCAGCAGAGAAAATCATCAAAGTCATTCCCTCTCTCTGCCAGCACTGAGTGTCATATTCTATGGCTTAAATATTTAACAGCTACTGTGAGTAGGTGTGGGAATAGGGTGGCTGAGGGGTGAAGGGATAGTAGGATGCCAGGTGGATGGTGTGCTCAGGGGCTTAGAACATCAGGTGGCTGAGGTAATAGGCTGTCAAGGGGGTCTAACAATGTCAGGTAGTATTCAGTTTAATATTTACCTAGGAGTTCGGATTGGTTTTTAATACTCTTAACTTCTCCAAGGTTTAGACCCTGAGTTAAAACCCTCACTATGAGGTACTTTATTGGAGAGATCTGCACATAGGATAACTGCTAAATGAATTTTCAATTTCATGGGCAGTTACCTTGGAATCAGCTGTGTCAGGATATCCATGCTGTCCTGATCCACAGTTCTGGTCTATGATCCTCCAAAAACTATCTGGCCTTTGGAATTTCTGGCCAGTCTCATTGCCTAAATGGCTTGATGTCAAATTTTGTTTATTATGCTTCTGTGAGGTACCTTGGATGATTTTTATTGGATTAAAAGCCATATGTCATTGTCAGTTTTATTGGACAGTGGTGCAATTCAGAAATTGACTGTCTTGGTGTACTGTGCATACTGGATTAGCCAATAACACTGCAGACTAGTATACTGAGCCAGATGGGAACTGGAGACTATCGCCTTGTTTAGACTCTGTCTTTGACGCCTCAAGTTCTCCTCACAGGGTAATCTGTAGCTTTCCCACGTTGGCTTCTTGGACAGGTGGATGATAGGAGGTTGCCATCTTGCTCTTTCACAATGCCAAAAGTATAATATTCTTGTTCATTTTATGACTCAATTTTTCCTGCTTCCTATCCCTGTACTTTTGCACCCACACACCCCTTCAGCACCCCACTCTCTTTTTCAAATGCAGTGAAGCATCAGCAATAAATGTTGGCCAGTGACACCCAAGTTCCAACAACGAAGAAAGAAATGCCCTGGCTCTGTTCCCAGCTCTCGAGTCTTTACATGTGCACCTGTATTGTAGTACTGATCACAAGAGGGTCATGGATAAAATTGGCTATATTCTAGCCCATTAACTATAATGTGTTTGGTCAAGTGGGATCTCATTGGAGTGACTTTTGGTATCGGGAGCATGAGCCGATGTGCTGCTGCTTAACTGTGGACCATGTTTTGTAGCTCTGACATCCCTGACCCAAGGGATCAAGTCTGCAACTTTTCCACCTGAACAGAATTTTGTCCAGTCATAACAAATTAATATGAAAGAAAGTTAAGTCATGTTATTCAATGAAATAATTGTCATTAAAACTCATTTGTCAGTCTGCACATATACAACCGAAAAGTTACTTTTGTTTTTACTTTCCCCGCAGACAATACAAAGACAAAGAAGAAGAAAACCAGGGAGGATTCTTATCTGCTATAACCAACATGGTATGTACCACAGGAAACATTTTCTCATGAGTTTGGAAACCATGCTCACATGAGGTGAGCATGTAGAAAGACACCTGTAAACCTTTTTAATTCTGGCTAAAATTAAAGCCAGTTCATAATAAATAAAACAGAAGGGAAACTGTGTCTCCTGATAGGATACTCTGTAGGGAGATGATGCAGTTAAAATCACTGACCAAAAAAAAACAGATGCAAGTTGAGAATGTTTTGACAAAGAGTTGTTCTGATTTCTGAACGTGGTGTCTGAAAGGGCACTGGAAGCAGATTCAGTCATAAGTTTCAAAGGGAAATTGGATAATTGATTGAAAAGCGTAATTACAGGGTTATTTTGGAGGTGCACAGATGGAACTAATTAAAGGGCTCTTCCAAAGAGGTGGCACTGTTTTAAATTAGGTGTGGTTCTTTAGGACAGTGATAATGTTTTTATGAAGCTTATAGGACCTTGGAACTCTGTCTCGGAAAGTGGTGAAGGCTAGGCTATTTATTATATTTTAAACTGGGGTTAGATAGATTCTTGTTCAGCAAGGGAATCAGATGTTATTGAGGGTTGATGGGCGTGTGGAATTTGAAACAAACCATGTTAACAATGCTTTTATTGAATAGTGGAAACGGCCAAGAGGGCAATTGACCTGTTTCTACTCCTATATATAATTTTGTATGATCAGCCCCACACACGATCTTTACTCTCTGCCTTGTCTTTACCTTTCATTCCTCCTACAGTTTTGCTTTCTACCTCTCTTGCTGTTTTATCTCATTATAATATCTTTTTCCATCTTTGACCAAGCTGCAGCCTTTGACTTTGTGAATTTTGGTTTAGTCATCCCTGTGAAGTGTCTCAAAATGTTTTACATCAATCCTTAATATCTACAAGTTGTCCCAAATTTTCAGTCACTCTCATTGCATTACTTACCTACTTTGTTTCTTCTTCATTTGTTTTGCTGGTCATCACTGTTCCAGCAGTTTAGCTTTTATTCTGTAATCCTTCACCCTTGCTTTTTCAATGTTCACCCTTAGGTGTTTGGGTTCGCATCATAAATCACTATTGCCTTACTCGCACATTGGAGCTCCTTTACATCAGCCTTTTTCCCATCATGCTTGTTTCCAGCTGCTTCTCCTTGTTCCTTCACACCTTCAGGCTAAATACTAACTGCTGTTCCCTCTCTCTGTACAGGTGGGCAACATGTTCATAGCAGATGCTGATGAGAAGATTTCAGTACAGTAAGTACCATTCTGCAAAATATTCACTGTCTCCTTCTCTCTCTCTCTCTCTCTTTCCATTTTTCTCGAACATTCTGTCCTTGCATCGACATTCATGCCAAATCACCAATTGCCGAAATGGTTTGGCAACAATTAAAGCTGTCAGTAACAGCTCTGTTGATCACACTGTCATATTTGAGTCAGAATGTTGTGAGTTCTAGCATCACTCTGGAGGATTAAGCACAAAATCCAGGCTGACCCACTCGGATGCACCACTGTGTTGTTGGGAGTGATGTCTTTTGAATACAGTATTTAAAATGAAGACCCATTTGTGCTCTCAGGTGAAAATCAAAATCACTAATAAAGAGCAAGGGAATCTTTATCCAACAAACAGCACTTGAATATGGTTGATTTGATCATTTAACTCCATGTGTTTGTAAGAGCTTGCTGTGCACAAATTGGCTTCCTAACACTGCTTCAAAATCACTCTGAACAGCTATATAGCTCTTTGGGTCATTCCAAGGTTGTAAAAGACATTGTTGGATCTTTTTTTTTTTTAAAAATCACTTTATCGTTTTGGAGGAGACTGGAGGGAAGATTTGCTTCTTTGCAACGGTCAGGTGCAGTGTTGGTGAGGTGGCTATTTTCAGTGGATTCTGTTCTATCCAGCTCTCATATATCCACTTTCTTCCATGCCTTCTTGTGTCTTCCTCTGCCCCACTTTTCATTCTGTACTTGGCTGAGCTTTTAGGCAGGAGTCTTACTGCCAAAGTTTCAAAGTTATGGAGTATTGCCACCTGTTCTGATTGGGTCTTTCCTCAGCATCATCATATTTTCCACCTTTACTCCACCTTGATGGTCAACAACAGTAGGGCTCCACCATGTATGTGGCAGGGACAGTGTTGATAGTGACATGATTTGCAGACAGCAAGATCCCAAACTCTGCAGTGGTGATAACCAGGTATTTTGTTTATATGATATTGTTTGATGGATAAGCATTAGCAGGACACTTGGGAGATGGCTTTGAAGTGGTGGCCATTTGACCACTTCGGTCATCTGAGTATGCAGTCTATTTAAATCCTCCAAACGTTTGACACTGCAGTTCACTGGGAATGCTGGCCTGGGATTAGAGCTCTGGAGCCAGTCCTGCCCCATAACATTCTAACTCCAGATGTGAGCGTGCTATTCGTAGAGCCATGGCTGACTGAGAATTGAATATCACCAGAGAACTGAGAAAAGTAGTGTAAAATAGAGGCAGATAGAATTTTTGCAGTATTATTGACTGTTCTGAACCTAATACCTTGCATTCTGACATACTGTAAATCACCATACTATGTTCATCTCCACTGTCGATACAGCAGATGGATGTTTAATTAAAGCATGGAACTGTCGATTCTTTTCTTTCTTTTTTTTTCTAACTACCTAGTCAGAAATAAAGTCAAAATCCTGGTTCATTGTGTGGACCACACTTTGAACACACTGGAGATGGCACAGTAATTGAGAGAAAAGTGGAGAGCTCATCAAACTCTGTGACATGGCCCTAAGACATTGAAAGCAATGTCTCCAGATACAGTCATATGTTTTAACTGGGCTCCAGGCAAAGACTAAAGGATCCTTACTTGAAGTTGAAGATTAGACAGAGCTGTAATTCCTTCAGAGCAGTAGGTATTGAATCAACCTTTAGTAGCAACAGTTGAGGCCGAGATGGCCAACTCTTTTCTAAAGGAATTGGATAATAGTTGAGTTGGGAATGGAGAATGGGACTCCAGATGGACTGTAAGTTTTCAAGCTGGGATTTGTCACCTCTCAGTCATTGTGTCAAGAGTGATTAGAGATGGACATTTAACTATAATCTTGTCAATGAGGTCCATGAAAGAATTAAGGCAGACATCCTTCAAAGGAGGAAATCTTCTCTCTATTCCTGATTTGACGCAAATGTAGTTAACTCTTAATTATTGTCTGTAGTGATCCAGCAAGATACACAGTTGGATCAGAAAACAAATGGCCTCAGCCATTGACAAAGTAGGCTCACTGTGTTCTCAGGAAAATAATAGCTGGTCTTTGCAGCAGTGACTAAACATTAAGAATTAATTTAGAAAAAGCCCATGCACCCAGGGAGCAGATGGTATAGCACCAGGTTTCCAATGTGTAGTGTCCTGTCACCAAGTTCCCCTTTATTTACATGTGCACAGTACATGACACTGACTCAGCAGCTCCAATAGTGAACCGAATCCCTGACACACCTGTTTATTTCTTTTTGGTCTTCTTTATTTCTTTTTTTTTTACCCCCACACTACCACCTAATTGCAGTAGTGCTTATTTTCCCCCCCGCACCCATGTTGTTTGTGTGTGCAGGTATGAACGTACCTGTTTATATCTGTCAGCCAGGCCTCCCTGATTGGACCAGGTTGACAGGCCCAATCAGGGAACTATTCCATGAGACCCACCTGGCTGACTTTGTTCCAATCACTACATTTGAGAGTGCAGAATCACTGAACTTGCATCATAGGGTAGCCCTGTTCTGACTGTACAGTTCAGAGTGCTTCCCAGAAACTGTTTGCAAGAAAGACTATTGACATATCTTAACAAAAAGTCAAGAAATTATTCAAGCATCCCAGTGTTCCATTTGGCTAATGCACATCCCTGTGTAGTATTGGAACAAACATAGCAAAAAAGTGACTACTGACATTCATAATTCATGTTGCCAAAATTAATAACAACCAGGCTAGCAGTAAAATTAGAAATTTCTCACATTACTACACTGGAATTTGCTCTCAATTTCTCTGCCTCTCTTTCCACTTGTTTAAACCTTTTTGACCAATTTTTAAAATATATCTCCTCATGTAACTCCACTTTTGTTGGATGACCTTGCCAAGGGAACGTGTTATGTCTTTAGGGTAATTTATCTTACTGATGGTTGTGTATCAATTGAAACGACTTGGAGGTGCTGGCACTGGACTGAGGTGGACAAAGTTAAAAATCTCCCAACATCAGATTATAGTCCAACAAGTTTATTTGGAAGCACTATCTTTCAGAGTGGTGCTGCTTCCTCAGGACTGGGGGAGTCAGTGCCTCAGAGACAAGCGATTGGCAGCGTGGGGGAGTGCAATTAATATTAGCTCTGACCCAGCAGTTAAGCCAAGGGTGAATCAGTATGTGTCCTAATGCAGCCCTTTCGCAAGGCTGAGCTAAACAGCCATTTGCAGCCACTGACCTGATGATCTAATCTAATCTTCCTCCGGAAGAAGCAGTGCTTTGAAAACTAGTGCTTCCAAATAAACCTGTTGGACTGTAACTTGATGTTGTGTGATTCTTAACTATAAAATGCAAATTGTTTTTGTGCTTCTCTGGTTGGCAGGAGAATAAAGAGCTCACTTCCTGATACTAATCCTCTATACAGTGGGCATTAGGTTGAGATTAGGATTTGGGTTATCTGAGTGAATTCGTCTATAGAGAAATGACCTTGATTAGGTTACTTCACAATCTTGTCTCAAATATAAAAGTGGTAAAGTGTTTGAGAGCTGCTTGCCATTTTAGAACTTGACCTTAAGGAGAATGGACCATTTCAGGGAATTAGGGAAAGTAAAAAGAGTGAGAGTTTGATGTTTGGTGTGGGAGTCAGTGCCTCAGAGACATGAAATTGGCAGTGTGGGGGAGTGCAATTAATATTAGCTCTAACACAGCAATTAAGCCGAGGGTGAATCAGTATGGAGCATGTGTCCTAATGCAGCCCTTTCGCAAGGCTGAGCTAAACAGCCATTTAGAGCCACTGACCTGATGATCTAATCAACAACTGTAAACTAAATAAAAAGGCATAGCAGAAGATTGGTACTGCATCATAATCCTTTAAAATTGGACATTACTTGCAGTCTTAATGACCAGACTAACGTTTCCCTGAGTTTTAATAGGGGTTCTGATGGTGAGTCTCTCTTTCTTTACAAAGGTTGCAGTGGGGGAGCTCCCTTATTAACAGGGTCTTGGTAGTGAAAATTGCTGAACCCCATCCTAGTTTTCATAGGGCATTTCTTAAGTTGCTTCAGATTAATTCTATATATTAACTGTCTCTGGTGATTAGCTGTTTCAGGTTGTCTTGGGTTAGGCAGGAATCTGGCTCTTGTCTCTGTTGGCTTCTCTTTTGCTGGCATTTTCCCATGCTCTCCATTCCTTTTTAATTCCATTAGCAGCTCTAGCCTAGGGACAGCATTCGCCTCTGACTCTGTGGATTGTGGCATCTTCTCTGCCTTAACTGCTGCACTTTGGAAGGCTACACCGAGGAATTTGTTTCATTGGGTGTGTAAGAAAATTATGAACAAATGGGTATGCGTGAGTAAGAAAGGAGATGGTAAAATGGGGGAAGGCAATTCTCTGAACAATCTAGTGATTCTTTGCTTGATTTTATCATAGGAAAGTTGGTTATTTGATCTGTACATTAATGTTGGAGATATGAATATAGGAGGTATGACACTAGGTTTGCAGATGATAGAAAAATTGATGGTCTGATAAATAGCCAAAAGGAAAATGTTAGACTGCAGAAAGATATGGATAGACTGAACAGTGACAAATGGAATCTTATCCTGAAAAGTGCACGGTGGTGCATTTTAAGATAACTAACAAAGTAAGGGAGTACAGGTCGTTCTGCCATAACGCCATTTCATTAATGCAAATTTGCTGTAATGCGATTACATCACCAACATTAAGTGCTGTTTCTAAAGCGTGATTCTTCTATGATGCAGAGTTGCACAACAACGTAACCATAGTGTTATAGAAGAACTGGTGTGCATAATCATAAATCCTTGAAGGCAGTAGGATAGATAGTTAAGGCATCGAATACAAAAGCAAGAAGATTATGTATTTAACGCTAGTTAGGCTACAACTGAAGTACTACATGCAGTTCTGGTCAGCACTATTGGAAGGATGTGACTGAGGGGCTGTGAGTCTAATGAGGTGTACAGTGCTCGGAGGGACAAAGAGGGTAAATACGGCAAAACCTTTTGACTTTGTAGAGGGGCTAGTAATCAAGGGATACAGCTTTAAGATAAGGAGCAGGCGTTTAAGGAAATTTGAGGAAAACCTATCTCACTCAGAGTTGTGATTAGCTGGAATTCACTGCTTGGAAGGGTGGTAGAGGCCGGAACCGTCCAGACGTTTAAGAATTATTTTGATGAGTTGTTGAAATGCCAAGGCTGGAAAATGGAATTAGAATAGATGTATATTTGATGTCTGACATGGACACTGTGGGCTGAAGAAACTTCTTGTTATGTGATTTAAAACTCTTGTCATGTTGATTCAGTGTGATAAAGTCGTGTTGGAGGAGACTCGTTTGCAACATAAATGCTGGCACTGGATTGGTTGTGCTAAATGGCCCCTTCTGTGCTCTCAGCCTGATGATATAGCTGACAGCAGTCCCGGATCCCATCTTTCTGTTCCCTTCATTTCCCCCTGACATGGTAAACGTTGAATCTTTTTATTTTACTGTGTGTTTACTGTCGGCTAAAATAGGGGGACAAAAAGCTGTTTTAAGAATCAAGGATTGTTGAGGAATTGTTATGCTTTTTTAAAGCAATTAACCTGACACCCATTGAAGGTGCTGTTTACCCCAGTCACAAGCTTAAGCAATAGTGGATGGTTTGCAGACGAACTGGAGCCAAGAGCTGTGTGAAGATGGAAACTTAACTGGCAACAAGTAGCTGATTGGTCTGCAGGCTAGTGACAAGAAGTATGTAATTGGTTTCCAGATAGCTGACAGCATGCGGCTGTGAACAAGATAGGGAGAAGCCATCAGGTCTCCACAGGTTCAGGAGCTCAGCTCTCCGTTCTCTGTAATAAGAAGCAGTTTGGAATTGGAATTAGCTTTATTGTCTCATTTACTCAAATGAAAAGTTTACAAGTTGCCACTTATGGTGCCATCTTAGATACGAAGGTACCCAGGTACAGATTCTTAGGAGAAAAAAATTAGAAAATAAAGAAATAAAAAGTTCAGGATAACAGTCCTTCAACCCAATCCATGCTGACACCTAGCCTCTATTCCCTTGACTCCAGACTGCCCTGGCTTCATCTGGAGGCTAGGACACCATTCTGGAATCATCTCGAGGCTAGGACACTCTTCTGGAAACATCTTGAGGCCGAAGGTCTATGCTGAAGCGAAGCCAAGCTTGAAGGAAATCAGTGTATTCTCCTTCAGGCTTGCTCTAAGCTGTGACTTTTAAGTATAAATCAGAGGACTTTCTTTAACTGTGAACCAGTCATTGTGTTTAACAAACGATTTAAAACATCCTGAGAAGGAAGAATGAGAAACTTAGGATCAGTACACCCATCATTTCAGTAAATTCTGTGAATTGGTATCATGGAAATACTTTCCGAGTTTTACTTTTGTCCATAACACTCTTGTTTATTTCCTGTCTGTGAGTGTGGCAGGGAAGTTTTACAAGGGGAATGGAGTTTTAACTTGTAGAGTTATGTGCTGATTGTTCATAATTGTTAGCTAGAGTCCATTTATTGGTAATAAATGGTCATTCTTGTACAGAAGCCTGGTCCATGCTTTCTATCAATCTGGATCTGAAAGTGAAATGCATTTGAAAGTTCTGCACATTTTAAAAAAATCTTTAAGGTTTTTGACAATGACAGAAATAGTGTGGCACAATGGTATGCCTGAGTTACTCAACACTAAGAACATAAAGGTTGATGTGAGGAGCTGTGACTTGATTCTTCCACAGCTAGTTGCAGACCAGATTAGCAACAGAGGGCCTGTAGAATGGTTAACATTTTCATTTTCAGAATAATGGAAAGCATTCCTCTGAATTACAGGCCTGTGAATCCAACTGCTCTAACAGGACTGGGATCACAGTGAAACTGAGCACCCAGTGGGAGTCTATCCAGTGGACTCGATTCCACAGCATTTGATGAGAGCACAGGCAATAATTACAAACTGAAATGGGTTTATAAATAGAAGCTCATCCACATCAATTTTTTCTGCCCCAGTTACCATGTTACACAGGACTCAACATAAGTGACAGCAAATCAAAGTGAATGCAGAGGTACTTTACAAGGTTCAGCCAGGCTATCACTTCTCTGACAAAGCTGGAGTTGTATGCTTAACAAATATGACTTTGAGAAAATGAAATGAATTCTGAGTCTTTACCTCTCTTTCCTCTTTTATGTCAGTTCTTTAAAAAATGTTTCTCTGATCAGCTTTGTTTTTTTAAAAATTTGTTCACGTGGGTTTTATTACCACTCCTTAATTGCTGTTGAGAAAGTTGTGGTGGTGAGTAGCATTCTTGAACCTCTCAAGTCTGTATGGTGTAAGGACGCCACAGTGCTGTCGGGTAGGTGGTGAAAAGACAGTGATATATTTCCAAGCCGGTATGGTGTGAGACTTGGAGGAGAAATTGCAGGTGGAGTTGTTCCATGCATCTGCTGGCCTTGACCTTCCAGGTGGTAGAGGTCATAGATTTGGAAGGTACTGTTAAAGGATTTTAATGAGCATAATCATTACATAGAACATTACAGTGCAGTACAAGCGCTTCGGCCCTCGGTGTTGTGCCAACTTGCGAAATTAATCTGATGCCCATCTAACCTACACCATTCCATTATTATCCATACATATGTACAAAGTCCATTTAAATGCCCTTAATGTCGGCAGGTATACTACTGTTGCAGGCAGGCAGTTCGACGCCCCTACTACTGAGTAAAGAAACTACCCCTAATATCTGTCCTAAATATATCGCTCCTCAAAAATGACAACGATTACCTGCCATATTATTTTCTAAAGTGGCTCACTGTCAAATTTTGATAATTCTGCTGTGCAGCACTGTTTCTCTTCATTGCATTGGGAATATTTGTCTAGGTTATGCACTCAAATCCCCAGATTAGAACTTGAACCTGTCACCTTCACAGTCTAAGATGAAGTCATGTCAGACAGGCAATTTTTGGGGTTTAATCCAGTGAGTTACAGACAGCCCAATTTTGACACAACCAGATTCCACATACAGTAATGAGATAAGCCAGTTGATTTTTTTTTAGTCCTATTGCAGAAAGAGTATTGGCCAAAATGCTGGAACAACACTTGGATCTCTTCAAATAGGGATACTATAGAAGTGGAATAAGCTTTAGTGCCTCATGCAAGTGACAGTATGAACAGAAACTGTTGAGGCAATTTTGTTTTGAAGAAAATGTCTGATGGAAAATGTAAGAATAAAAGAAGTAACATGAAAGATAGGAGCAGATGATACAGCCCCTATTGCTTAATGTACTACTCAGTTTGATCATGGTCCATTTGCCATAGTCATTGATCAAACTCTCTCACACACACACTCCTTATCCTAAAACTGTGCCCACTTTCTAGATTCTGCAGCTAGGGGAAAACCCTCTCTGTCTCTAACATCAAACTTCAGAATCTCATATGCTCCAATGAGATCCTTTCTCATTCTGTATCACTGTTAGCCTAATGTATTCAGTCTGTCACTCCAGGAATTCGTCTAATGAACCTTCACTGTGCAACTTCAAGTGCAAATATATTCTTCCTTAAAAATAGAGACCAAAACTGCACCAGTATTCTTGGTCTCAGTGAAGCTCCACACCAATGTCCGAAGATTTCGTCATTCTTGCATTCCAATCCCCTTGCAGTAGAGGCTACTGTGCAATTTGTGTTCCTGGTTGCTTGCTGTACCTGCATGCTAACTTTGTGTTTCATGTGTAAGTGCATAGAAATCCTTTCAAATGTTAATGTTCACAGGTTTTGTGCTTGTTTATAAAAATACTGCTTGTCTTTTTCTACCACAAAAGTGAATAACCCCTCATTTCCCCACATTAAACTCCATGTGTCGCCTTGTTCCCTCACACACTTAATCGGAGACCTAGGGCAGTGAAAGAGAGAGGCTAAATGTGAAATGAGCAGACTTGTCATTCCCAATGGCAAAGGACACTGGAAGAAACAAATACAAGGTTCACTAAGAATAGAAACTAAAAATACTGGAGAAACGCAGCAGGTCTGGCAGATCTGTGGAGAGAGAAACCAAATTTATATTTCAAGTCTGATGTGATTGGTTTCAGAAGTGACAGTAGCGAGAAAGTGGTAATTTGTGTGGCCTTGATCAGAGGGATGGGGATGGGGATAGGGGTAGAGAGAGAAAGAAATAAAAGGGGTGGGGGATGGGGTCAGCAAGCAGAATAGATGGTGAGAGTCCATTTTCCAACTCCTTTCTGAAGAAGAGTTACATTGGACCTGAAATGTTAATTCTGTGACCTGCACAGTTGCTGACAGACCTGCTGTGTTTCTCCAGTACTTTGTTTCTATTTTAGAATGCTAGCATTTGGAATATCTTAGTTTTTTGTGATTCACTCAGGTGTGTCATGACTCACTGTGGAAGTGCACTGCAAATCAAGCCCCATTATCTGGAGTCATGAATAAAATTAAAGACTTGAGTAGTATGCAAAGTTCCCCGGTATATTTGTCTTCTAGACCCAGGTGGACACAAAGAACCAGTCAGGTTTTTGTGCTTTACCAGAATTACTACTTGTTACAAGTAATTGGACTGAAGCTACAGATAAATTGTTATAAACTGTTGGCATTTAACACGAAAAATTAAAACTTATATCCTCCTATAAACTCCCTCTTTCATACTCTAAGCTAGACAGAAAAAGACAGAGATAAAAATGTAAACAGAGGGAAAAATGGGAAGGATGATCACTGAGTCTTTGTTCATAAAATCCATTAAGTTGGTTCTTCTTGATCAGAAGATTTCTTCTTGACTTTCCTTGTCTTGATGCTTCCACTGGATTGCAAGAGGCACACAGTGATTGGTTCACTTATAAAATATCTCTCTGGCTTCTTATTTAAGAGTCATAGTTTACCATAGCAGCTGGAGATAAGATAAATTGGTTTACTTCAGGTGTAAAGTGGCTTACTACTGAGAAGGTAGAGCAGACCTCTGGCTGGTAGAAACCTGGTGGTTTCTTTCTGTCTTGTTCTTCCGCAATCTGAACAGTTAACTGAGAGCCGAACACCGTTTTTGGTAAGCCAAAAGGCCTTTGTCATCGATGACTGATCACTAGTCATGGACCAATCAACTTCTTGTTGCCAGTCAAAGCTCCATTTCATTTGCAAACAGTGCTGTAACCCACAGCAATACTATATTCACGAGCATCAAATTACTTGATCTCAAAGCATGCAGCAATCCTTGATTTTACAAACAGTTCTACTCATTTCAGTCCACAATTTTAAAAAGTACAATAATAAAAAAGACATGGTTTTTACACTTAGCCCAAGTCAAGAGATCACTTTCCGTCACTGATCGTAACGATGTAATACAAACTTGATTGAATCACGAGAAAATAGTCGATTTTGGGCCAGCTGATGCATTTGAAAGGAATTAGATTAACATCTCCCAAAAAGGCCGTAGAGATATTACAGGTTCAGTGGTTAGCACTGCTGCCTCACAGGGCCAGGGACCTGGCTACAATTCCAGCTTCAGGCGACTGTGTGAGTGGAGGTTGCACGTTCTCCTTGTAGCTGCGTGGGTTTCCTCCCACAATTTAAAGATATGCAGGTTAGGTAACTTAGCTGTGAGAAATGCAGGGTTATAGGATAATGGGGGGGGGGTGGGGGTCTGGGTGGGATGTTCTTTAGAGAGTCAATGTGGACTGAATGGCCTACTTCTACACTGTAGGATTCTATGATTTTAGGTCTATATGATTCACACAACAGTTTAGTCTTTGTATCTTGTGGGTGCCAAGCAATGAGGAATTTCATGTATTTCACAAACATTATAAAACAAAATTTATCACAGAAACACAGAGAATTTAGAACAGATGTTTGAAAGCTCATTCAAAAGGTAAGTTTTAAGGGGCATGTTAAAACCGGGAAGAGAGGCATAGGGATTTCAAGAGAAAATTTCATTGTTTATCATCTTGACACTTGGATACTCAGTTACCCACAGTGGAATGAAGATAATCTGGGTGCTGTAGCAGTCGGAAAGTCAAGATCTTGGCTTTGGAGTGAACCACAATTAATGTGATTGCGCATGGATGAAGGACTGAGTAAGCTGAATGGTGCTTTTGGAATTTGTGTTCACAGGGTCCTCAGGCACTTCTGTAATCTCTCTGTAAAGCAGTTGTGCAGTATTTCGAAAGAATTATTGGAATTACTAAGGTCGTTCACAAGAGACTTGAGGCTAAGAATCTTTTGGAAGGAGAAAAAGCAGATATTGTACATTAGTTAATAAATCCTCAAAGTAATAGGATAACTAAATTGTGATTGATGCTTATTGCTTTGGAGAGTAGTGACAAGCCAACTGTCCCTCTGGGGCTTTGTCCTATTCACTATATTAATAAATGATGATCTTAAAGTTATTGAAAATAAAATATCTTAAACTTGCAAATTAAAAATAGAAAAACATTGCATTAGTGGAATACTTTGCTTCATCTTAAACGACTGAAGTAATTAACATTTTCATGTTAACAAATGTGGCTGCCATTTTAAGGTGCAGCAGGATCTCATGCATTTCATGATTGGTTGATTTGTCTGTTGACTGAGAATGTCATGTTGAATTGGCGCTATGTTCTATGGGAAAGTAGGATGTTCTAAAAAAAACGTGAGGCCAGAACCACTTGGGCAGAGGAATCAACAATGAAATTTAACATCGAGAAGCCAAAGTATATTTGGATTGAAAATAGTAAAAGAATTACAAAATGGAATATTATTTAAGCCGGGTTTGGGGAAAGGATTTTGATAAAATATAAGAGTGAGGAATAGCCCCATGTTTTTTTTCTAACTTCCTGCGGCTCTTTGAAGCCTTGGAAAACTCAATTCTGGATTCTTGTGAAACTCTCAATTATCATTGCTGCACTATTTGGAGCCATGTCTTCAGCTGCCTGGGCCCTAAGCTCTGGAATTCCCTCCCTAAACCCCTTCTATTTTTGTTTCTTTATCTCTCTGTGTCTCTTCTCCCCCTCCTCCTCCCCCTTTGACATGTATCACTACATCAAATGCTCTATGTAAATGAAGTAGTAACTCTTGAATAATCTTTGATTAACTGTTGATTGTGTGTTTCTTCTGATCTAGGACCAATGAAGCTATCCTGCTGGCACTGTACGAAGCTGTTCACTTAAACAGAAACTTCATTACAGTATTAGCGCAGGTGAGTGTGCTAACCTTGCTCCATACCCACCTGACACCCTCTTTAAAGCACAATGAGGCAGCTTTGCCAGTGGAGTTGATGTTACTGTATGGAGCTGCACTGACTTAAATGTCCTGTTGGCCTCCATTCCTGTGCTGAAAAAGTAGGCTTTCGTCAGGGTGGTAGCAGTGATGCTTTGATAGGACCCATTGGCCTATGGCTAAGAAATAGTAAATGAATTCATCCAGGGCTCCTGTGCTTGATCACTATCTGAAAGACACCGCACACCTCCTCCTTGATGCCTTAACATTTTAAAATAGCTTTTGTAAACTGTTATAGGCCCTCAGTAGATTGTGAAATCATCTGGTGAAAGAGCTGCTTGACACAGAAGAGGAATAGACACTGGAAGAAATACTGGGCGTCTGTGAAAATACCATTACAGTCTGAGTCAGTTCCTTCACAATAGGAGTGATGAAGGTGCACAGATTTAAAGTCCCAGTCAAGCATTGAATATTATATCTATATGGTCAGTAAAGATCAGAATTGCCCGATTCCCACCTTCACAGCTGAATAGCCTGCTGCACTCACTCAGTGGTCTCATGTATGTAAACAAATAACCTGGATGAGGTATTAGAGGATAGCCTGGGCTCACGGAGCCTCCCATCATCCACATTTCATAAACCTCAACTCGTGTGAAACTCTGTTGTCTGTCTCTTAACTCTCACTGTTCATTTCATCACCCAGTACTTGTTAACCTTATTGGCTGTAGGTTTGGCCAATGCCTTCATTTAAACATTCTTACCCATGTATTTGTAGCCTCACTCCTCTTTATCTCTAAATCCCAGTAACTCTCTGAGATCCTAATACACTTGCCATTCTGGCTTCTTGCCCCATATCCTTCACTGCCGTCCTTAAGCTGTCAAGCTCCAAATATCGGCAGTCCTTCTTGGAACACCTTTCAGGCATTCCTGAAAACCTATCTGTTTGACCCTATCGTAACACTTCCTCTTGTGTTTTGTTGTGTTGAGAAGAAAGTTGGCGACTATGGAATTCGACTACATGGAAATGGGCCTTGGATCTGTCCAATGCAGGAGTAGACAATCTGTATGATTCTCTTTTCTCTCTGCAATTGCTTTACTAGAAATTCTCAGGTTCACTCATTCTTTAGCACCACAGGACTTCGCAGATGGACCCTGGTACAATAGTTAGGTGGCTGCTTTGACCAATGCAGACTTGATGGGCTGCAGAGTGTTTTTCTGTGCTGTTGAGCACTATGACTGAGCCTACACTTTGCTTTGTTTGACCTTGTGATCTTAGTGTAAGCAGTGATGTTACCCATTCTTGAAGTGTTGTCAGTTAGATGTCAATGGCATATCAAGCCATGGTGACTGGGGTCATCTTGCTACTGCGGTTTTTTCTGCCTTCACAGTTGGTGAGATGAACAGTCTCTTTATGCCCTGGAGGACTTGTGGACCACATCTTGTTTGCTACCTCCTGCAAAATAATTCATGGGATCATTGGAGAGCATAAACCTCTCCACCTCATCAAGGTAGCTATCAACAGAGAGTTGCTTCCACGTGATGATATGACATGGGTCCGTGTCATGATTTCACCTACTCAGTGAAGGGATGCGGGTGTAAGTCTCTGACTGAGTCAGGTAGTTATGGGATGCAGCTCTGTGATTTCTTCACATGTGAACTCACAATTTGAATCATCCAGCTGTCTGCCCTTGCTAGTAAGACATTGGAACTTCCTCATGGTGAAGGGAAAAATAACACCAGCTCCAGTACTAATGCTAGTGGGAACATCAAATTTTAGAAATTCATTGAGATAATTTTCTAATTTCATTTTTACTCCCTGTATATTTATTTGCCCATCAGGGAAAGAAAAAAATTTGAATATTAATATTGTCACCATTCATAACCACAGAAGCTGAAAGTGGTGGATCAAACGTTTATACCCACAGCTAAAGAGAGATGTCCTCAACTTCCATGCAAACCTGCTAGAATAAATACCAACAATCAAAAGCAACCCATTTGAAAATGACCATTTTAAAAAAAAAATGTTAATTTATAGATTCTTGTTTGTAAAGACTCTAACTGCAATGTTTCATTAATCTCAGAGCCACCCAGAGATGGGATTGGTTAGTATTCCAACAACACCAACACTGCCTACAACTCCAACCACGCCTTTGGGAAACATATCTCCTACATCAGATGGTAAGTCTTCCTGAAATCATTTGCCTCCTGTTCAGTCAACTGTACTCCTCCTCCTTTCCTGAAGTGGTTGACTCCAACCCCAGCTCTGGACACCTAACGCACCTTATTGTGTGTGTGTGTTCTTTAGGTGTAAGCCCAAGCAGTGCTATTGAGCTGGGGTCAGTTAGTGAGTGCAAGGATTTGATGGGGCAAGTTTAATCCAATCCTGAGCACAATATTCTTGAACACACTTTACAGTGAGGGTTGACTGGATACTGAAGAAGACTGGGCTCAACTCCCACTGTGTCCAGTTCTGGTTGCCCAGGTATAAGGAGGATATTATCAGGCTGGAGAGGGTTCAGAAGAGATTTACCAGGATGTTGCTGGATATGGAAGATTTGAGTTGTAAAGAAAGGCTAGATTGGCTGGGATGTTTTTCACTGCAGCGTAGGAGGCTGAGAGGTGACCTGATAGAAGCTAATAGAATAATGAGAGATATAGATAGAGTTGATGGTAGTTGTCTTTTCCTGAAGATGGGGAATTTCAAGATTAGGGTGCACATTTTTAAGGTGAGAGAAGAGAGATTTAAGAAAAACATGAGGCAAATTTTTTACACAGAGGTTGGTTCAGTGTGGAATGAACTTCCTGGGGAAGTGGTGGATGTGGGTACCGAAAGGCATTTGGATGAATAGGAAAGATTTGGAGGGATATGAGCCAGGAGCAGGCAGGTGGGACTAATTTAGTTTGGGAATTGTGTTTGGCATGGAACTGGTTGAGCCGAAGAGTCTGTTTCTGTGCTGTATGACTCTGAGATTTCAAATTATCAGTATTAGCACTGGCCAACCAGATGCCATATAATTAACTAAAACCCTGGGATTGACAGTGATCCACGTGAGCAAAAGGTACAGCAGCCCCAAATTGTTTTAATAAGATGTTGGGCCCTAGCTTTATTTCCTGATACAGACTGGGAGCTGCCATCTTGTATTGAGTACAGATTCCACCACACAGTTGAACAGGACAGAGGCCGTGGTACACATAATGACTTCTCCTGAAACCACTTATCAGTGGTGTAAAGATTTAGAAGTATTAAAGGAAATACTGTACAGGATAGGCCAAGTTTTCATCCAAACTCTGTCCAGTTATGTCCAACACAGTAATAAAAGGAAAGTAATACAAGTTTTTATGCAGTCATGGCCCTCATGCTGCAGTGCTAGTTTAGTAAATCTCCAGTTATTTATGACTGAGGTCAATAGAGTTTTGAACACAATGATATTAAGAATTTTAGGAATCATTCCAGAAAGTGTCATTGAACCATGATCCATCTGAATGAGCAGGCTAGAGCAAGTCCAGTATTGGCAGCTGATTCACTTGGTCTGATATCAAAAAATGGTTAAAGGCACTGATATTGCCAAGGCTATGAGCCCTGACACTAGTCCAGCAATAGCAGTGATGACCTGTCTTCCAGAACTAATTGAGGTTCCAGTGAAACTAATCCAGTACAGTTACAATGTTGGCATCTACTGGCAATGTAGAAAATTGCCCAACTATGTCTTGTATACAAAAAAAAGGACAAATCCAACCTGGTTGAAGACATGCCCAGCACAAAGGTGTATGGTTGTCATTGTTGGAGGTCAATTGCCTCAACCATAAGACATCACTGCAGGAGTTCCTCAGGATAGAGTATTCATCCCAACCATCCCCAGCTGCTTCATCCCTCCATTACAAACTGGAGATGATAATTGTATGGGGTTCAACACCAATCATTAGTTCTTCAGATACTGAAGCAATCTGGTCCACGTATAGCAAGAATTGGTCAATATTCATAGGATCACAGATAGACGCTATTTAGACCATCGAACCTGCAACAATCCTCCAAAGAGCACCCCACCCTGTCCCCTTTACCACAGTTTAACCCACTTAGCCTATATATCCTTCAACACTACGGGGCAATTTAGCATGGCCATTCCACCTTAACCTGCACATCTTTGGACTGTGGGAGGAAACCGGAGCCCTCAGTGGAAATCCATGCAGACATTGGAGAATATGCAAACTCCAAACAGACAGTCATCCAAATCTAGAATTGAACCTGGGTCCCTGGCACTGTGTGGCAGCACTGCGAACCACCGAGTCACTGTGCTGTGCCTTCTGTGGCATCACACTCATTTTGGCCTCTTCCTATCTCTACATTGGGAGCCAACGCGCTGGAATTCCTTCCCTCAATGTGTCCACCTCTCTCTCCCTCTTGAAGATGCTCCTTAAAACCTGCTTTTCTAACAGTGTGTTTGATTATCCACCCAAGGCTGGAATTGACCTGGGTCCCTAGCACTGTGAAGTAACACTGCTAACCACTGAGTCACTGTGCTGCCCATTTGGTTTTAAATAAGTCACATTCATGCCACGCAATGACCATCTCCAACAAGAGAGAATCCAATCATTGCCCAATGACATTCCATGATATTAAGATTATTGAATCACCCCTTATGAATATCCTGGTATTACTATTGAGCAGAAACTGAAGTGGGCTAGCCGTATAAATACTGTGGCTACAAGAGAAGGTTAGAAACTAGGGTTTCTGTTGCATTGTTCTTCCGTTGTAAGGGCATACATTTATCTTTCACAAAATGTAATTCACTATCTGACTCTTCAGAATCTGTTACTATCTGCAAGCACATGTCAAGAGTGTGTCCCCACTTGCCTGCAGTTCCAACAACACTCTCATAACTTGATGCCAGCCAGAACAGAGCATCCCACTTGATTGACATTCCATCCACCACTACCGCACAATGTGTACCATCTGCAAGATGCATTGCAGCAACTCGTCAAGGCTCCTTTGACAGCACTTTTCAAATCCACAACCATGACCTAGAAAGACAAGAGCAGAGGATATATAGGAATGCCACTACTTGCAAGTTCCCCTCTAAGCTGCATAATATCTGACATGGAATTATAAACACTATTTTTTCACTGTCACTGAGTCCTGCAATCTTGCAACTCCCTCCCTGCCTAATGGCTTTGTGCCTACACTTTAAGGCCTGCAATTAGTGAGAAAGTCAGCTCAACAAAATCTTCTCCAGGGCATTTAGGGATGAGCAATAAATCTTGGCCAATCCACAAACACTAAAGTTCCATGAATGAATAAAGAAATAATAATTGTTAACAGGAAGTTGGCTTTTATCTGATAAACAGAATGTGCAGGGTTAGAGGGAATGACATGAGGTGAGTTGTTCACTTGGAGAGCTGGTGCAGACATGATGGACTGAATGGTTTCCGCTGCTGCTACAATTCTGAGTCTGCCAAACCTATCATCTATCTTCTAGGTTGCATTTCATAATCCACATAGAAGATGAAAGTGAGTGTTATCACTAATACATTTGGTGCAGGGGAGTGGTTTGCAAAGTGAGTGAGTAGACTGAGCAGAGGGCATGCTTTGAGTAGTTTTGCAGTTTGGGGTAGGTGAGGGTGAGTGGAGAAGATGTTTCATACTTTATTTGTAGAGCATCAGCCTTTGTGGAAAGTGGGTGCAGTAGCAGAAAAAGAGTGTGAGGTATTGGAGACGTTATGGTGGTACTTATACTTGTGGGTTGGCGAAGGATAGTGATCTCCTCCATACGGTGCTGGGCGTTTCTCCAGATGGCAGAGATGCATATGTCAGTATTGGACCAGGCTGGCATGGCCTGGTGTAGCAGCCTCCACTGCAGTCTTGTAGGAGGAAGTCCTGCCTCTGCATCACCCCATCCAGCAGGAGCTTCAGGATCATGCCCACAAAACACGGTGACAATTTCCTCCTGTTTGCTATTTCCAGGGAAAATATCAAGTACCATGCAGGGCAGGTCCAGGATGGTGGTGCTTGTTAAGTGCACTGATTGGTGGGTTGCTTCAGGGTAGGGTGTGATTCTTGCTGCAAGGACTCAAGTGACAATTAAACTGACCCATTTGGTAAAATACAGCAAGAAAACTTGCTGTGCCTAGTGGTGAGAATCACAGGAACAATCTTGATATGACTGTGTTTAGCCAAAATAAAATGGTAAGAGTCTGCTCTGTGTGTTCCTGTCAAGAGAAAGCTAGATCAAAACTGGGACTTGTTCCCTCCACAAGCAGGGAACCCAGAAGAAACTTCCTTACAAGGAGTGGTGAGATTGTGGAACTCACCATTCCAGGAAGCGGTTGAGGTGAATAGTGTTGATGCAGTTAAGGAGAAGTGTATGAAGCAGAAGAGTTATGCTGATACCATTAGATGAAGTTGATTAGGCTCATTCTTGATGAAGAGCTTATGCTCAAAACTTGATTCTCCTTCTTGGATGCGGCCTGACCCGCTGTGCTTTTCCAGTACCACACACTCAACCCTGATCTCCAGCATCTGCAGTCCTCACTTTCTCTTAGATGAAGTTGAGTGGAGTGTAAGTGCCAGCATGGACTGGTTGGCTTGAATGGCCTACTTGCATGCTTATTCCATATATTTTTGTGTAACTAAGTCCAGTAGTAGCATAAAATACCATCTTGACTGTGATCATTTAAATTGGTATGGACTGGGGTCTCTGGTCTTAGCTCATTTATTAGGAATTATGTCATTTAATTCCTCTTATCCCTTTCCATTGTAGTAATGAATTCTTCAGAACTGTCACTGGATCCAAACCTGCAAACCAGTAACCTCCTCATCACTTTCCTCAAGTATTGTTCCATTGTCATGCAGGATACAAAAGGTAAGGAAAGCAAATTATATTTAAATGAAAGGATATGAATCATATTTAGTACTATTATCTGTCAGGAACAATGGAAACCCGTTATTGTATTCCACCATTCAAACTCTGGGAATGTACTGTGGGGATGCTTGAGGATGGACAGTACATGGAGACTTTAACAACAATGGTCAGGTCTCATGAATGGATAATACAGAGGCATTGCAGACTGTATGCCTTTTCCCATTTCAGTCCACAATCAAAAATACAGAAAAATAAAATGGCAGGTCTTTACACCATCTCCTTCTCAAGGAAAGCATTTTCAACTTCTCCCATCTGTTTTCATAACTCGAGTTTTTGGAGCAATGCTTGTAAACCTTTTCTTTACTTGTTCACACTTTCCTTAGTATTGTGTCCAGAACTATACAAAGTATTCCAGCTGACATCTTAACTCATATCTTTAAAGTTTATGAATCTTGGAATTATCTACGCTGCACTAGATGTGCACAAAGGGAATTTTTTAAAAAGTTGGCGTGCAGTAGGAAAATGGAAATGGAAAATGGAAAATGAGATCTTATTGAATAGTGAAGCAGGTTTGATGGGCTATGTGGCCTTATTCCTGCTCCTTTTTTTGAGTCAGTGCAGCTTTGTAGCAATTGTTTTGCTGCATTTTAAACAGTTATATTGCTTTTCTTGGCTTTGTATGGTATATTGGGATTGCTGATTCCTGGAATGCATATCGAAATCGCAACACAGGAGGGAGGCTATTCCGTTCTTTTGTCAAGGTCAGCTCCCCACTAAGTCTTTTCCCTGACATCTTTTGATATTTTTCTTCTCTAAGTGTTTATCTAATTCTCTCTTAATGCTTGCAATTGCCTCGGTTTGAGTGTCCTCTTGTTCTAGAATAAAGCCTGTGGGTTTAACACTTTGCCATTGCCAGTTTGTTCTCAAATATAAATGAGCTTTTGTTATTATCTCCTAGTGAGCTGTCAATGCATATCCAGTATTGTGAAAGGGCAAGGGCGAGCCGGTTGCAGTGCCATATTATTCTAAATTCTGTAAAGGACAATAGCGATCCTGTGCTGGTGACTCAGTCCTCTTTTGTTGTTATGGTTTGTGCTTTCATACTGCTGGAGTGCAGCCAGTTCTTTGCATGTCCTCTCAAGTGACATGTATTGTAAATGCCACTCTGAAATCCTCCACTTCAGTGACTGATCTCAAACAATGGCAGTCGCACCTCTCATAAGCAAGTGTAAAGAGATTTTTGATTTTTAAAAAAAAATTAATTTCTAACCTGCACACTTCCCCTGTGCTGAATACACTGATTTATGCACTAGGTTACTTATTCCTCAGGCAATATCTGCCATACAGTCCCTAACCATCACTGCCTATTAAAGTGTCAGCTGGACTTAGTTGTGGCATTGTTTTTCTCTCAGTCAGAAGATGATGGCTTCATGCAACATTTAAGTAAGTCATTGCCAATGCAGTGCTGCAGGATTGCTTCTCTGTAAGAGGTGCCAACATTTAGATTTAAGGGACTTCAAACTGGGGCTCAGTGTGCCCCTTCAGGTGAAGGAAAAAGGTTTTGTAAATTTTAACTGATGAGCTTAGAGTGTAGACCCAATGTCCAAATTAATCCCTTAAACCCGGTCAGTCCATCTTGCTTTTTGTGGGAGCTTGTGGCATAACTTGACCATGGGACTAACTTGTCCAGAGCACCACAGGGCTTCTCTCCTATTACAGAGAGATAATTGGTGGAGTGTTTAACCTGAGTGTTATCAAGCCTCGGCAAGGGGCATGGTTGGGAAGATAGGACCTTCATGGTAATGTCAGCTGGTACAGGAAATAAACCCGCACTATAGGTGTCACTTTGCAATTTCTGTAGTACAGTGGTGACTATCAATAGTTCATTGACTGTAAAGCATTTTGAGATGATTTAGTGCAAGTCTTCTCTCATTTGTGTTAATAGTGTTATGAAGGTGTAGAGGTATACTGTACCTTTGAGAGTTGATAAGCTAACAAGGACTGACAAAGCACAGAGAGTCCTGAAAAAGGTAACAATGTAACACTTGGTTGAAACAAGCAGCAGCAGATGGGTTGCCATGAAACAAAAACAAATTCAGAATCAGGCAATCAGTTTCAATTACGCCCCAAAATACCAAAGTCCTATCAAATTTGAATTTAGTATTTTGATAATATTAAAATCAATGAAACAATCTTGATGTTTTGGGGAATAAAACCAGACATTTTGAACAGTTAGGGGGAGAACTGCCAAAAACCAGCAAATGTAGACTGCTAGCTGAAGAGCCCTCTGAAAGTTATCTGTCTATAAGAAGATTGTACAGCAGAACATCAAAACTGACCTGGTGAGAATCTACAGTGGAAAATTTAAAAAGGAGAACCAGCAAAGCTGACTGGTTTTGAAATGTGATTTTTCTTTTGTAAATCTTAATCTGGATTTTTTTGTTGGACTAGTATTATAGAGTGTGAGATAAAAGATAGGTTTAAGAAAAAGGAGTTATAAATGTTTTGTTGGTTTGAATATTCTCTGTTGGATGTAAAGAATAAAGTTGCTAATTTTTACTTTAAATAATGACCTCTGGGATAGTTCTTTGCTTCTTGAATTTTAACAGATTACAGCACTGGGTGAATCTTTTCTGTATTGCTGGTTTAAATTAGCAGAGGGGTTTTCCCCATGTCGTAACAATAGACTTTGAGAGTGGACTTTGAGCTGTAAAATATATTCAAAACTGTTTTCTCTCCTGCACCAACACCATATGTAGTTTTCAGCTTAGATCAATTTCACAGTGTGCAGAAGCAGAAACCTGTCTGATATTGTCCTCCCTTTCCCCTTCATTTGCTTCCAAGTTCACATTCAGAGCTCTTAAAAGTTGCTTGGAAGAGTGATTGTGTCATTCCCTTTATCAAACAGCTTTCTCACTGACTCTTGTGAATCTCTAATCCAACTGTGCATTCTCCTTTCAGATGAGCATCGGTTGAATAGTGCCAAACTCTGTTTGATCATCCTTACCTGCATTGCGGAGGTAAGTTACAAAATGCCCCTATCCTTGTATTAATGTGAACTTGTACATCAAGGCTGCAGTCTACTATGTGTGGTATCAAGGAATCTTAGGGTATCAGGGGTCAAACCCATTGGTTGGAGTCATACCTCACACATAGAAAGATGGTCATGATTGTTGTAGGTCAGTCATTTCAGCTCCAGGACATCTCTGCAAGAGTTTCTCAGGGTTGTGTCATCAGCCCAACCATCTTCAGCTGCTTCATCAATGACCTTGCTCCAACATAAGGTCAGAAATGGGAATGTTGGCTGATGATTGCACAAGGCAACCAGCAGCATTCACAACTATCACAGCAGTCTATGTTCAAATGCAACAAGAGCTGGACAAAATCTAGACTTGGGCAAGTAACAGTTACACCGTACAAATGCCAGGCTATGACCATCACTAATAAGAGACAATCTAACCATTGCCCCTTGACATTCAACAGTGTTACGATCACTGAAACTCCTCACTATCAACATCCTGGGGGTTGCAATTGACCAGAAACTCAACTGGACTTACGAAATGAACACAGTAGCTACAAAAGCAGGTCAGAGGCTAGGAATACTGCAGCAAGTAATTCACCTCCTGAGTTCCAAATCCTGTTCATCATTGACAAGGCACAAGTCAGGAGTGGGATGAAATAACTCCCCTGTTGCCTAATGGGTGTAGCTCCAAAAATAGTCAAGGAACTTGACACCATCCAGGACAAAGCAACCTGCTTGACTGGTAGCACAGCCACAAACATCTGTTCCCTCCACCAACAATACTCAGTAGCAGCAGTGCATGCCACCTAAAAGATGCACTGCAGAAATTCACCATAGATCCTTGGACAACACCTACCAAACCCATGACCACTTCCCTCAGTAAGGTCAAGGGCAAAAGATATATGGGAACACCAACACCTGCAAGTTCCCCTCCAAGCCACTCACCATTCTGGTTTGGAAATATATCGCTGTTCTTTCACTGTTTCTGGGTTGAAACCCTGGAATTTCCTCCCTAAGAGCATTGTGGGTCAACCCACAGTACATGGACTGCATTGGTCATGAAGGCAGTTCACCATGACCTTGTGAAGGGCAACTAGAGGTGGATAGTATATGCTGGCCAGCCAGTGACACCCAAGCCCCATGAATGAATTAAAAAAGTGCACATTTTGAAATTACTGAAACGTCATGACGCTTTGTCCCTCTACCACCCTTTGAGGGAGTGACTTCCAGGTACCCACCATTGAGTGAAAACAAAATTTTCTGACATCCCCTCTAAACCTTCCATTAAATCTATGCCACCTCCTCAACCATTGATCTCTTCACAAAGAGGAAATGTTCCTTACTGTCTACCCTGTCTGTCCCCTCACAATTTTATATATTTCAATTATATTCCTCCTCTGCTCCCAGGAAAACTATCCCAGCCTATCGAATCTCTCTGACTAAATTCTGCTGTCATAGAGAGATGTACAGCATGGAAACAGACCCTTCGGTCTAACTTATCCATGACGACCAGATATTCAGCACCCGGCCCATATCCCTCCAAATCCTTTCCTATTATTATACCCATCCAGATGCCTTTTAAATGTTGCAATTGTACCAGCCTCCATCACTTTCTCTGGGAGCTCATTCCATACACGTACCACACTCTGCATGAAAACATTGCTCCTTAGGTCCCTTTTATATCTTTCGCCTCTCAACCTAAACCTATGCCCTCTAGTTCTGGACTGCCACACCCCAGAAAAAGACTTTTTTATTTATCCTATCCATGTCCTTCATGATTTTATAAGCCTCTATATCCTCCGACGCTCCAGGAAAACAGCCTTAGCCTATTCAACCTCTCCCTATAGCTCAAATCCTCCAGCCCTGGCAACATCCTTGTAAATCTTTTCTGAACCCTTTCAAGTTTCACAATATCTTTCCTACAGGAAGGAGACCAGAATTGCACACAATATTCCAACTGTGCCCTAACCAATATCCTGTACAGCTGCAACATGACCTCCCACTTCCTCTACTCAATGCTCTGACTAATAAAGGAAACCGTACCAAACATCATCATCACTATCCTATCTACCTGTGACAGTCCTGGTAACACCTGTCCAAGAACACACTTTCTTTTCAAAAACTCACCACCAAATCACCCAGTTAACAAAATTAAAACAAACAAGTTACGACTAATCAGTCAAGTAGACCACCATGGGCACTACAACAATAACAAAGCGAAAGGGAGTGTAGGAAAAGAGGGAGAGAGAACCAGTGCTTAATATTCTCTAATCAAAGTGTTTAAAGTTGTTATTGCACACCTCTGGAGCAGATGGACCGCGAACCTTGGCTTCCTGATCCAAAGGTAAAGACTCTGCTTTTGCACCACAAGAGGGCCCTAACAAGCCAGTGACTCACCCCCAATTTATCTGTTTGATAAATTAAACAAGTTACATGTACGGGGCAGTGCAACATTAACAAGAAGGAAGGGTGTGGAAAGGGGGAAGAGGTTAATTCAGAACAGAATTGGAGAGAGAAAAAATGCAGCCTTTCTACTAGAGAGCCTGTACCTGTTGTTTAAGTAAACTTCCATCAAGTCACCCATGTCCATAAATAAATTAATAAATTACAAGCCAGCACTTCTAGATATTTTCTAATCAATCTGTTCAGAGAAGTTATTACACATCGAGGTAGAACTGGAACCTGGGACTCCTGGCTCATAGTTGGGGTTACTACTACTGTGCCACAAGAGCCATCCAAGAATCCCCTTCTTAAGTACAAAGTTCAATGAGCATTGCCTACTGTCAGTCAGCACTGGAGGTATTTTGGTTTACCTGTAAAGGCACACAGAATTTTATCATTAACCCTTTTGGGTGGAGTCTTGTATGGCTGTTGGCTATAGTGAGCTTTGTGGCAGAATCAGTCAAGTACTTTCACAATGCTAACCGAGGCATCAAAAGCATATCACTGTATCTTTTTTGCTTTTGAAAAGCCTCGGGGCAGGTTTCTTGCTAGGTGCTAGTGCATTGTCAATTAAAGGTGATTATTGCTTGCTCAACACTTTCTAAGTGTCCCAGCTTGCCTTATTAATATTCGGCCTGCTATCTTACTAAACCTGCTATGAAAACTAGATGTTGAGAAACCAGAATAGATAGCTGGTAAGTTCAGATTGTAGCTTTGACCAAAGGATATGTGGGAGCAATATCTCCAGATACATTTCATGTGCACATGGAACATGTCCACAAAACAAACATCTGATAGGCGAGCCTCGAAGAGCCCTCATTGGCAAGTCAGCAGTCCACTTACAGGATATTTCAGCACGTTTGGTCTGCACCAGATTTGTCATTGTAATGCTGTGCGCTCAGGGACATACGTTGAGCTCATAGACTGGGCCAAGTTATATCTCTGGTCTTTACTTTTAATGTCATGGTGCTCACTGACTCTGAACCACCACGACCCACCAAACCTCCCCCCCGCCCCCCCCCCCGCCCCCCCCCCAACCCTCCCTGGCCTTCCATCGTGTGCCTTGTCTCCTCAGCCAAAGATACCAGGCTCATGGTACTGATGTCTTGCCTTGTCATTTAGTGTACACACAAAGGAAGTAAGCTTGTCATGGTTGTGAGCAGCCTTTAGTCAAGTCAAGGAGGGATAGCCTTTGTTCATGGTGTCCTGACACTGTACAGGGCAGCTCTGGACTGATACTGCTTGTCCAGATACACAGGGCTTTTAAAGATGGCATTGGTACATGGGATGCCAGTGAATTCTGGGATATAGGCTGAATGGTGAGTATTTCTGGGACTGTTGCACGGTAACACAGAACAGTACAGGCACTTGAGCCCTTGATGTTATGTCAACTTTTCATTCTACTCTGAGATCAGAGTAACCTACATGCCCTTCAACTTACTATCATACATGTGTCTGTCCAAGAGTCACTTAAATGTTCCTAATATATTTGACTCTATTGCCACCACTGGCAGTGCATTCCACGCGCCCACCGCTCTGTATAAAGAAATGATCTCTGATGTCTCCCCTGATCCTTTCCCTAATCACCTTAAAATTATGTCCCCTTGTGATAACCATTTCTACCCTGGGAAAAAGTCTCTGACTATTGACTCTACCTATGCCTCTCATCATCTTGTACACCTCTATCAAGTTGCCTCTCATCCTTCTTCGCTCCAGTAAGAAAAGCCTTAACTCCCTCAAACTTTCTTCATAAGACATGCTCTCCAGTCCAGCAGCATTCTGGTAAATCTCCCCTGCACCCTCTCTAAAGCTTCCACACCCTTCCTGTAATGAAGCGACCAGAACCGAACACAGTATTCCAAGTGTAGTCTAACCAGGACTTTGTAGAGCTGTAGCATAACCTCGTGGCTCTTAAACTCAGTTCCCCTGCTAATGAAAGTCAATGCACCATATGCCTTCTCAACAACCCTCTCAACTTGGGTGGCAACTTTGAGGGTTGTATGGACATAGACCCTAAGGTGCCTCTGTTTCTCCATACTGCCAAGAATCCTGCCTTTAACCCTGTATTCTGCATTCAAATTTGACTTTCCAAAATGAGTCACTTCATACATTTCCTGACTGAACTCCATTTATCAGCCCAGTTCTGCATCCTGTCAATGTCCCATTGCAACCTACGACAACTGTCCGCACTATCCACCACTCCACCAACCTTCGTGTCATCAGCAAACTTACTAATCCACCTTTCCACTTCCTCATCCAATTCATTTGGGCCATAATTCAAATATGAGGAAAGCAAAATGGGAAGGTGGTAGTTAATGAGGCAAGTTGGGTAAGATAAGGCAAAAATTCTTGCTAAACCTCACAGCAAAAATCCCTCCACAAAAAACTCGACATAACTGACATTTAGCCAAAAATACAGCAAGCTCATTCTTTAATGTTTTGCTCTGTTACAGGACCAGTACGCTAATGCCTTCTTGCATGATGACAACATGAACTTCAGGGTTAATTTGCACAGAATGGTGAGTCTTGAAGTTGAGATGCTGGTTGAACATTTCCCCAGTGTCAAAACACCAGGCATAACTAACTTAGACCTTTAGTTGCCTTTCTGGGAAGTCTCCGAGAAATTCACCAACAAGAGGAAAGATCATTTGCAATGTTCATATCCTTCTGGATTGGCAATGGTGAATATGGCAACAGTAGAGAGTCTGCCCATCTGTGAAGGTGTTTAACTGCCAACTCATCTGGGAGTAAGTCAGTTTTCAGTGATTTAATACAAAATGACCTGAAATTCTGAACTGACTGGAAACACTATACATATGAAGTTCTGGGAAATATTAACCTGTCTTTTCACTTCTAGCTGTTGTCTAATCTGCCCTGCAGTTTCTGCTTTTATTTCAGAGTGAGGGAGTCCAAATGATGATCTTAATCTGTAATGTAATTGTACACACAATGTCCCATCCTAGGGATTGAGAGGTCCTCTGTCTCTTGTTTTGTTCCACTCTATTAATATGGAAAAAGAAACCTGTTCACTAAGGTCACCATTGTCTACATCAACACTTCCCTGACGGTTATAGCATAGGATTAGTTACAGAGTAAGACTGTCCCAACTCTTTTTGTTTTAACTGGAAGTAAATCTCCATCTACAGTCCCCATTAAACCCAGGACTCTAAGCCTAATCCTGTTGCAGCTACAGTAGAGCTTTAAAAAAAAAATCTGTTCATGGGATGAGGGCGTTGCTGGCTGGGCCAGCATGTATTACCCATCCCTAATTGCCCAGAGAGCAGTTTAGAGTCAACCATATTGCTGTGGGTCTGAAGTCAGGTAGGCCAGACCAGGTAAAGATGGCCATTTCCTTCATTAAAGGACATTAGTGAGCCAGCTGGGTTTTTCTGACAATCGACAATGGTTTTATGCTCCTCATTAGAATGTTAATTTCAGATTTTTTTTATTCAATTCAAATTTCACCATCTGCCATGGCAGGATTTGAAGCTGTGTCCCAGGATATTACCTGGGTCTCTGGATTAACAGTTCAGTGATAACGCCACAACACCATTACTTCCCCAGTTAGATACGGAGAAAGGCTTTCTCTATACTGTCCCCATCAATACTCCCAGGACAGTTACAGATGAGTTTGGATATAGAGCAAAGTTCCCTGTATTCTTTTAAACAGAAAGTAAGACTTAGAGTCATAGAGATATACAGCATGGAAACAGACCCTTCGGTCCAACCCGTCCATGTTGACCAGATATCCCAACCCAATCTAAACAGTTCCAGGACAGGACAGCATGGGTTTGATGGAGAGTAAAGCTGTCTCCATAAAACACTGTTCGGAGAGTGACAGTACAGGGTCAAGAGGAAAGCTCCCTCACGTTGTCCAAATCAGACACTCGCAGGACTGTTACAGCATAGATTTGGATAAAGAGCAAAGCTTCTTCTATACTGTCTCATCAAATGCCCTCAGGTGAAGTATAACACAAGTCAGACTCTGATAAGAATTTAATTCTCACTTATCAAACATTAGATCTCAGAACCAAAATTGTATGAATCCTCCCAAGCTACTGTACATTGCTAAATTAGGTGCTCTCTTGTCCACTAACATGTTAACAAGTTGTTCAAATTGGCTTGATGTAAGGCAAAAGTAAGACAAAAGTTGGCAGTTGACAGTAACTAAATCCATGACTGAGTATAGGAAGCCACATGCTCCCTTTCTTTCACATGTCTATGTTGGAAATTATGCGCAGTTTGAGTTGAGTAATAACGTGATCGAAGTCAACATCAACAGTCCTATTAAGCAGCACCTGCTCAGCAATAATCTGCTCAGTGACACCCAGTTTGGGTTCCGACTGGGCCGTTTAGCTCCTGGCCTCATTTCAGCCTTGGTTCAAACATGGACAAAAGAACTGAATCCCAGAGGTGAGAGTGATAGTGCTTGACACAAAATCTGCATTTGAACAAGTGTGGCATCATGGAGTCCCAGCAATATTGGAATCAAGGGGGGCCGGGCAAATTTTTTGCTGTATATTGGAGTCATACCTGGCACATAGGAAGATGGTTGTGGTTGTTGGAGGTTAGTCATCTCAGCTCCAGGACTCCTCTGCAAGAATTCCTCAGGGTAGTGTCCGAGCCCAACTGTCTTCAACTGCTTTATAAATGACCTGCCCTCCAGCATGAGGTCAGAAGTGTTGATGTTTGCCGATGATTATACAATGTTCAGCACCACTCACAACTTTCTCAGATGCTGAAACATGTCATGTTCAAATGCAGCAAGATCTGGACAATATCCAGGCTTGGGTTGACAAGTGGCTAGTAATATTTGCATTACACAAATGCCAATCAGTGATCATCTCCAATAAGAGACAATCTGACCCTACCACCGCTTAACATTGAATGATGTTACCATCTCTGAATCCCCCACTATCAACATTCTGGAGCTCACCATTGATCAGAAACTCAAACGGACATGCTACATAAACACAGTGGCTGCAAGAGCTGGTCAGAAATGTGGAATACAGTGGAAAGTAATTCACCTCCTGACATGCAGAACCTGTCCTCCATCTACAAGGCACAAGTGTGATGAAATGCTCCCCACTTCCCTGAATGGGTGCAGTTCAAAATACCCTCAGGAAGCTTTATGCCATCTCCATCAAAGCAGCCTGATTGATTAGCACCACGTTCACAAGCATCCACTCCCTCCACCACCGACGCTCAGTAGCAGCAGTGTGTACTACCAACAAGATGCATGGCAGAAGTTCACCGAAATCTTTAGATAACATCTTCCAAACCCCTGACCACTTTCATCTGGAAAGACAAGGGCAACAGTTACATGGGAACACGTACACCTGCAAGCTCCCCTCCAAGCTACTTAACATCCTGACTTGTTCCTTCACTGTGACTGTCTCAAAATCCTGAAATTCCTTCCCTAAAGGGATTGTGAGTCAACTTACAGCACATAGACTGCAGGTTCAAAAGGTAGCTCACCATGACCTTGTGAAGGGCAACTAGGCGCGGGCAATAAATGCTGGCTGATCCAGTAACAACCACATTCCCCCGAGTGAATAAAAAAAGCAAAGAATGAGCAAAAGGGCAGGAACATGATTACTTAGAGAGAGCCTGTCTGATATGCGGAAACTGCTTTGTTCTTTTGATTGTTCACTGCTTTCTCTGAATGTCTTCAACTTGTTAAAAAGTCTTTATTTTGAATGCAATTCAGCAATTACAAAACAAAAATGTAAACCGAATTTCATTATGTGATAGGATTGATTGAGGATTTGGTTGTAGACATAACCTGTCAAAGAAGGACTAATTGTCTCTTCATGGTCCATAAAATTGTTCTGTTAACTTTTAAATCACCTCCTAGCCCATGCGACATCGGAAGAAAGCCGCTGAGAAGAACATCCCCTCTCGCCCTCTTGTCTGTGCTGTTTTAGGTAAATCTCTTATTAAAAATCTTTTTTGTCTCCTTAATAAAGTCATTATTTAAAATGTTCTTTGGTTTTTAAAAAAAAAAGCAAGATTCAGGGTCCATGATTAAAAATTATGAATGTTAAGAATGCAGTCTGCTCAGCTGCAGATGTTAGCCTGCTTTAGGGACCATCTGTCAATGTAGAGTTCAGTTCAGTTCTCTGTGTCCCCCTCGTTCTAAGTTGTGAATGACCCCTCTGATGTCAGCAATCCAAGATCTACAAATCTGTGGCAGCTAGTCCTGTGTGTTTACATTCAATAGCTCTCTTCAGCTGAGCACAGGCTATCTGGGGAGAATGATGCCCAACACTAAAGTTAATATTATCCAATGTCCCACCTCCCATTGTCTTGACTCCCTAGTCTATTGAAAATCTATCCAACTCAACCTTGTATATAGTCATAGAGACGTATACATGGAAACAGACCCTTCAGTCCAACCCGTCCATGCCGACCAGCTATCCCAACCCAATCTAGTCCCACCTGCCAGCACCCGGTCCATATCCCTCCAAACCCTTCCTATTCATATACCCATCCAAATGCCTCTTAAATGTTCCAATTGTACCAGCCTCCACCACTTCCTCTGGCAGCTCATTCCATATACGTACCACCTTCCGTGTGAAAAAGTTGCTCCTTAGGTCTCTTTTATAACTTTCCCCTCTCACTCTAAACCTATGCCCTCTACATCCCAGGGAAAAGACTTTGTCTATTTATCCTATCCACGCCCTTCATAATCTTGTAAACCTCTATAAGGTCACCCCTCAGCCTCGAACGCTCCAGCGAAAACAGCCCCAGCCTGTTCGGCCTCTCCCTATAGCTCAAATCCTCCAACCCTGGCAGCATCCTTGTAAATCTTTTCTGAACCCTTTCAAGTTTCACAACATCTTTCCGATAGGAAGGAGACAATATTCTAACAATGGCCTAACCAATGTCCTGTACAGCTGCAACATGACCTCCCAATTCCTGTACTCAATATTCTGACCAATAAAAGAAAACACACCAAATATTTAATGTCCTAGCTTTTACTGCTCTCTGGGGAAGAGAATTCAAAGTCTGCGGAGAAAAAAACATGCTTCTCACCTCAATTTCAAATAAGAAGCTCCTTTATGTTTAAGTCGCATTCCCTACTTCTTGAGTCCTCCCACAAGGAGATGCACTCTCTTTGGTCCACTTCCTTACATCTAATTACGTCCTTCCTTGAGTAAGGAGGTTCACATTTGCACAGTACTCCAGAGATGACCTCACTGAGGCCTGTACAACAGCAAGAATTCATCCCTGCGTTTATATTTGATTCTTGCTGCAATAAGTATCAACATTCCATTTAATCTTGCTGTACCTGCATGCAATGCATTTATGATTCTTGCACCAGGACACTCCCAGACACCTCAGTACGTCTGCATTCAACAGTCTGTCCTTTTAAATAATGTACTGTTTTATTCTTCCAGTCAAAATGGGCAAATGCACATTTTTCCAAGTTATACTCTCTGCCAAGTTTTGCTAACTCCATTTATTCATATCTCTGCACAGACTCATTTTATCAGTTTCACAATTTATATGTCTACCTAGCTTCGAGTCACCAGCAAATGTTTCTACTGTATGTTTGGTCCCATCATCCAAGTTAGTGATATAGATTGTAAATTGTTAAGGGATCAGCATGATCCTGTGGCAGTCCACTAGTTACAGCTTGTCAATCTAAAAATGAATTCCCTACTCTCAGCTTCCCGTCAGTGAAACAAACCTCTATCCATGCTAATCACCCTGAGGTCTTATTTTGTTTAAAAATATTTGTACAGTATCATCGGGAGTGGAGGCCACATGTTCCTAAGAAAGGAACAGAAAAAATCAAGTAGCAAATTTAATATTTGTAAGGGGACATTGCAAATGGGATGTTCAAGGTGAGTAATTGGGTAAAGTGTCTGATGAGGCAGAATATGTTGGACAAGAAAAGTGAACGTTCTCTTAGAGGAGTCGGCTTTCGTTGTTCCATGTTTCTTTTCTGCTTCCTTCCTTTTGATGTTCCTGTGGTGCTGGTTCCTGTTGGAATTTTATACAAGTCTAGACTGCAAAGGGCAGCCAGGCTTTGTCTGAATGCAATTTTGTTTGGTATTTCTGGCTGGATGTGACGATACTGTGGCCCTGTCAGATTTGGACACCTCTTTGTGTAGCCTTAATTAGAATTTATTGGAAATTATAGGATGTATTAGTACATTGCCAAAGAGAGGTTGTTTGATGGACATTAGGGGCATGACAATTGGTCTGACCCTCCCTTAGCTTGCATTTGAAGTCAGCCAGAGTTCCTTGTCTTAACACTAGCCAAGGTTGAGGGTGACGAAGTAACATTAAAATAGTTGAACTGTTCTTGTGGTCTAGGTTCACCAGAAAGGAAAAAAAAAATTGCTGTGTGATATAATAGAGGAAGAATTAACTTTTCACAACCTCAGGACATCTTAAATTGGATTATGGCCAGTTAATTACTTTTTGAAGTGTAGTTACTGTTGTAATGAAGCAAATATGACACCCAACTTGTGTATAGCAAGGTCCTGCCAACCACAATATGATTATGAACAGATGTTCTATTTAAGTCGTATTAGTTGAGGGACAAGTATTGGTCAGGGAGGACTCACCTTCCTCTTTATTCAGACTGTGGACTATTGTACCTGAGAGGGTGTGTGGGACCGTGATTTAATGTCAGAGGCTTGCACCACTGACAGTGCAGCTCTCCTTCAGTGCAACACTGAAGATGTCAACATGGATTTTATGCTCAAGTCTCTGGAGCAGTTTCGAACTTGCATCATTCTGACTTGAGTAGCGAGACTGCTCCCCACTGAGCCACAGCTGATACTTGACAGACTGATACTGATGCTGCAGCTCTAGCAGCAATTGGAGCCAATGGAATGGGGGAAGGGAAGGAAAAGAAGAGAGTGAAGGTTTCACATTGTCAGAAATTACAAAATGCTTTCGTATTAGTCCCAGACTTGATGTGGAACTGTGTTGACATCCTGTCTCATTTAATGATAGGAGAATGCAGTTCACAGCTGCCTCTGCACATCAAAGCTTGAGGCTGTTACACACACACCGACAGCTCTTGATTGAAATTTCGCATATCTTTCGCTTGACTGCTCTATAAAGGGGATGTGTATTGTGCAATTATCATATAAATATATTCTTTGAGTTGCTAGGGAAATATTTGTGTTTCTGATATCTCTGTCAGCATTCTGGGTTTTAAAACAGCTCATTAGCTCCCTCAATGACTGTGCTGGCACATGCATAATGAAGTTCAGCCCCCACCTCATCTCTCTTTGGTCCTAAATCACTACCAGTCTTGGTTAGGGTACTAGTAGGAGTCCTACAAATAATATCCCAAGTTTAAGAAATGTAGGATTGACAGGTTTTAATTTCTTTTTGAACAAAATACTGGAGAAACCCAGCACATCTGACATCATCTATGAGAAGAAACAGAGTTTACATTTTGGATCCAATGTGGCTCTTGCAGAGCTGGGAGGAACACTTTGGTTTCAGAAGAAAAATCATATTGGACTCAATGTTAACTAGTTCTCCACAGATGCTGCTAAGCATGTAAACTTATGTACATATAAATATATAAACTCTGAGCAGATTGGGTCTTTCGGCCCCTGAAACCCACTCCATCATTAAATAAGTTCATGGCTGATCTGTTTGTGTTTTAAATTCCACGTTCCTACTATCTCTGATGACCTTTCATAACCCGTCTACAAATATGTGTCAACTTCTGTTTTTTTAAGGCAAAGATAGATTTTTGAACAGTAAAGGAATTAAGTGTTATGATTAGCAGGCAGGTAAGTGGAGCTGTGTTTACGAAAAGATCAGCCATGCTCTTATTGAGTGGCAGAACATGCTTGTTGGGCCAGATGGTCTGCTCCTGCTCATGTTTCTTATATTCTTTAAAGTATCCAATGATCCTGCCTCTATCACTTTCTGATATCGAGTTCCAAACCCTCAGAAAAATGCTCCCATCTCTGTCCTAAAAAGATGATGCCTAATTTTGAAACAATACACCTTCTGACCACACCAACAGATTAGACCTTGTCAAGTCTATTCAAGGTCTTATATACTAACTTTTATTGATTTTTGCAGTAGAGCACCTCAATTTTTCATGTAGCAGAACACCTAAATCTCTCTGCACTTCAGAATTCTGCAGTCATTCTCCATTTAAATTATAGTGCCTTTTTTATTCTTCCTGCCAAAGTGAACAATTTCACATTTTCCCACATCACCACACCTATCAGGTTTTTGCCCACTCACTCCCTTTCTGTCCTCTTCATATCAAGCTTTTCTATTTTTGTGTCATCCGCAAATTAGCTCCCAGACCTTCGATCCCCTCTGTTAAGTCATAAATTACAAATGCAGATCCATGTAGAATTCCACTCATCACCTTCTGCCAATCAGAAAAAAGACCTTGTTTTCTGCCAGGCAACCTAACTTCTGTCCATTTAATATGTATCGCCTAGTTCATGAGCTCCAACTTCGTGCAATAACCTTTTATGTGGCACATTATCAAATTCACTCCAGAAATCCAAGTACAGCACATCTATAGGTTCATCTTTATCCACAGTGTATGTCACTACTTCAAAGAATTCCAATAAAGAATGTAAAAGTCAACCCACAATTTTTGATTTAATTTTTCATGTACATTATATTTTATGTTAAGGTTGATCTTAGTTCAGGAATCAAAGCTCCTTTTTCCTTCCCCTCCTGTCTGACTTTCCCCAGGATCCCTATACATACTCACTGTAGAAATGGAATGAGTAAGAACTATTGCCCAGGGAAAACCCCATTGATATTCCTGTCTCAAGGTGGCTGCTTGAACTACTCTTCCATTGTTTACAGCATTGAGAGTCCACATCGGAGAACTCCCAATAAGAACAGTTATGAGAAATCCATAGCAGAACTTGGAAGTATCTTTTAAAAAATGTATTTATTCTTGCACAGAATTTGCGTGTCGCCGGTAAGGCTTATATTTATCATCCATCCCTAATTGCCTTTGAACTGAGTGGCTTGTTAGGCCATTTCAAAATGCGTTTAAGAATAAACTACATTGCTGTGGATCTGGAATCACATGTAGACCAGGTTGGATAAGAAGGTGGATTTCATAGAGTTATAGAGCTGTACAGCATGGAAACAGATCCAACTTGTCCATGCCGTCCAGATATCCTAAATTAATCTAGTCCCATTCGCCAGCATTTGGCGCATATCCCTCTAAACCTTTCCTATTCATGTGCCCATTTAGATGTCTTTTTAAATATTGTAATTGTACCAGCCTCCACCACTTTTTCTGGCAGCTCATTCCATACACGTACCACCCTCTACGTGAAAAGGTTGGCCTTTAGTTCCCTTTTAAATCTTTCCCCTCTCACGTTAAACCTATGCCATCTAGTTTTGGACTCCACTATCCTAGGGAAAAGATCTTGGCTATTCATCCTCTCTGTGCCCTTAATGATTTTATAAACCTCTATAACGTCACCCTTCAGCCTCCCACGCTCCAGGGGAATTAGCCCCAGCCTATTCAACCTCTCCCTATAGCTCAATCCCTCCAACCCTGATAATATCCTTATAAATCTCTTCTGAACCCTTTCAAGTTTCACAACATATTTCCTATAGCAATGAGGCCAGAATTGAATGCAGTATTCCAAAAATAGCATAACCAATGTCCCCTACAGCTGCAACATGACTTCCCAACTTCTATACACAATGCACTGACTAATGAAGGCAAGCATGCCAAATGGCTTCTTCACTATCCTATCTACTTACAACTCCACTATCAAGGAACTATGAACCTGCAGTCCAAGGTCTCTTTGTTCAGAAACACTCCCTAGGACCTTACCATTAAGCAGTTAAGTCCTGCCCTGATTTGCCTTTCCAAAATGCGCACCTCACATTTATCTAAATTAAACTTCATCTGCCACTGTTCGGCCCTTTGGCCCATCTGATCAAGATCCCATTGTTCTCTGAGGTAACCTTCTTAGCTGTCCACTCCACCATCAATTTTGGAGACATCTGCAAACTTACTAACTGTATCTCCTACGTTCGCATCACATCATTTATATAAATGACAAAAAGTAGTGGATCTAGCAATGGACCTTAAATTACACTGTGAACCAGATGCTTAGTTTGCAACAATTGGTGTTAGTTTCATGATTGCCATCATTAAGACTAGCTTTATATTCCACATTTATTAACTGAATTCAAATTCCATTGGGTTCCATCATCCCCAGAGCATTGGTCTAGGGCTCTGGATTCATAGTCAAGTGGCATTACCATTCCTCCATATTCTCCCAGGCAACTGAGCGAAACAATCAGTCTGACTGCAACAGAGTGAAGCTTACCAGGGTACAGCCACTCATGGCAACTTTGTGGGAGGCCAGGGAAGAGTTTACTGGGCCCCTTGCTGAAATATTTGTATCATTGATAGCCAGAGGTGAGGTGTTGGAAGACTGGAGGGTGGCTATTGTGGTGCTATTATTTAAGGAAGTGGTAAGGCAAAGCCAGGGAATTGTAGACCGGTGACCCTGACGTCAGTTGTTAAGTTGCTGGAAGAAATTCTGAGGGACAGAATTTACTTGAATTTGAAAGGCCAGGACTGAATAAGGAGAGTCATCATGGCTTCGTGCGTGGGAAATTGTATCTCACAAATTTGATTGAGATTTTTGAAGAAGTGATGAAGGCGATTGATGGGGTAGAGCTATAGACATGGTTTTAAGGTGTTCGACAAGGTTCTGCCTGGTAGGATGGTTAGCAAGGCCAGATCACGTGGAATGCAGGAGGTGCTAGCTATTTGGATACACTAGCTTGAAGGTAAGAGACAGAGGGTGGTAGAGAGTTTTTCAGGCTGGATGCCTGTGACCAATGGTATGTTTCAAGGATTGGTGCAGGGTACACCACTTTTCGTCATTTGTATAAATGATTTGGATGAGAATATAGGAAGAATGGTCAGTAAGTTTGCAGATTACATTAAAATTGGAGGTGTAGTGGACAGTGAAGAAGGTTACCTCAGAGTAAGCTTGATCAGATAGGGCAGTGGGCTGAGGAGTGGCAGCTGGAGTTTAACTTAGATAAATGTGAAGTGTTGCATTTTGGTAAGGCAAACCAGGGCAGGACTTATACACTTAATGGTAAGGTCTTGGCAGTGATGCCGAGCAAAATGAACTTGGGGTGTTGCATAGTTCCGTGAAAGTGGAGTCACGGGTCGAGAGGATGGTGAAGTAGGCATTTGGTACATTTGCCTTCAGAGGTTAGTACGTTGAGTGTAGGAGTTGGGTTGTCATTTTGCTGCTGTACAGGCCATTGGTTGGGCCACTTTTGGAATACTGCATTCAATTCTGGTCTCCCTGCAATGGGAAAAATGTTGTTAAACTTGAAAGGATGCAGAAAAGATTGACAAGGCTCTTTCTGGGGGTTTGCGTTATAGGGAGAGGCTGAATAGGCTGGGGCTATTTTCCTTGGGGTGCTGGAGACCTTGTAGAAGCTAATAAAATCATGAGGGGCATGAATAGGATGAATAATCAAGATGTCTTTTTCTCAGAGTTGGGGGGTGGGGTGGGGGGCGGGAAGGTGGTGATGTGGGGTGGGGGGAGTGTCCAAAACTAAAATGCATTGGTTTAAAGTTAAAGAAGAGAGATTTAAAAGGGACCTGAGGGGCAACTTTTTCACACAGAGTGTGATGCTTGTTTAAACAAGCTGCCAGAGGAAGTGGTGGAGGCTGGTACACTTACAATATTTTAAAGGCATCTGGATAGGTATATGAATAGGAAGGGCTTAGTGGGATAAGGGCCAAAAGCTGACGAATAGGACTAGATCAGTTTAGAATATCTGATCAGCACGGATGAGTTGAGCCAAAAAGTATTTTTCCATTGAGAGAAAAAAAAGATACATTTTTGGAAAAAAGCAAGGTGGACTGAGATTAATTGGGTGGCTTTATCAAAGAGGTCACAACTGTGTGATGAGCCAAATGGCCTCTTTCTTTGCTGTATTCAGTGACTTTTATGACTTTGCTTTTAAGTGATATAATTTGGACATAGATAAGATAAAGATTGCATTCAACTGTGATTTCACGTGACAGGAGGATATCTGACTGGTACACTTTAGGCCTGTGCAGCTTCTGTTACAAGCCAGTATTTCAGGGGTAATAAATAGCTGCGATTATTATTTGCTATTATCTGATTGTACTCACCATAACTGCAACAACTATATCAATTATTGCCTGACTGAAAGCATCATCAGACTCGGGTGGGTCTTGCAACAACTAAGTTCAAATATGTGCAGTGGGCCTGTGTGTGTGTGTATGCACGCTTGTACATGTGCACATGCATCTTCACGCATGTGTGTGCACGCACACACACACACACACACACACACACACACCCTCATGCACACAGGTTTCTGCATCTATCACAGGCACACACCTCTAAATGTCTTTCTCACCATTCAGTATGCTGTCATGCTTGCCCATATTGTTTGCTTAAGGACACACAAATGTAGTGAATCAAGTGGAAGCTAATCTCGTGCAACACTCTGATTCTTTTCCATCCCAAATTATGCGCTCCCTCTTTCACATGCTAGCTGTCAAAAAATTCCAAAAAATTATTCATGTACCTACACCTCACGTGTACAGCTTGCTCAAGGATATGCTGAGATATCTGAATGAAATTGTATTATAAAGAACTTCTCATGATTTTGGGAATTCCAAAATGCTTCACAACTAGTGACATATTTCAATGTCATAATACAGGAAATCTGGCAACTAATTTGCCCACAGCAAGCTCCCTTAACTTAGTAATTTATCATGTTGTTACTTATCTGTTTTATTGATGTTGGGTGATGGATAAATCTTTGTTCAGGACAACAGCAGGAGATCCTTTTTTGTGAAATAATGTCGACTGTAGTTCACTTTGTAGTCCGCTAAATTCTCGAGAGTCAAAGTTCAAGCTCCTGTACAGGACTAAAATTGAAAAATCAGAGCTGACCATCCTAATGCATTACTGAGGGAGTGCTGTATTAGTGACAGGTCCTCTTGTTGGATAAAATATTGGCCTGATATCCAGTCTGGAATCATTGGATGTAAAAATAAATCCATGACACTTTTTGGCCACCTGTATGTCCCCATCTTGGCCAATATTTATCCCTCACTCAACATAGCAGAAACAGATTATGTGGTCATCATTACATTGCTTTTGTAGGAGCTTGCTGTCGACAAATTCGCTGCCATATTTTCCACATGAGAACACTTAAAAATTATCTAAAGTACTTCATTAGCTGTGCGGGGCTGACACACATTTGGCAGTCATGAAAACTGATAAATCAACACGCCGTTGTTGTTCCTCCTATTCATTTGTAGGGTATGGGCATTGCTGGCTGGCCAACATTTATTGCCCATCCCTCGGTACCCTTGTGAAGGTGGTGTGAGCTGCCTTGAACTGCTCCAGTCCACCTGCTAGACATAGTTCGATAGGACCCTTTTCTGTATCCACTCAAGAGGGCAGAGAGGACTTTGGTTTAACATTCTACCTGAAAGATGACACCTCCGACAATGCAGTGCTCCCTCAGTACTGCTGTTTGGTGTGGTAGCCTTGGTTTTGTGGTTGAGACTTGACTTCCATTCGGATTCAGATTCTAATTTCTTGTCCACAGCTTAGCAGTTCGAAACTAATTTTTTTTCCTCCTATTTGAGCTGGGGGCACTGAGTCCTTTTGTAATACTACTGTGGCTGTGATCCACTTTGTACCTGGGCTGTGTGCTGTCTATTACAATTAATACCTATGCAAATCATGTTAGCTTCCACCTAAAATTTCTAAAAGGTCCATCTTTGAGACTGGAAGGATCTTTTCATTATCTAACTGCTGATGAATATATATGAATGAATTATGGTAATTAAATCTAATTTACCAGCATGCAAAATTAGGATGTGGCCATTTCGCTGACATTACATCAAAGCAAAGCTAATTGAAGAAACGGAGACAACGTGAAAAGAAATCAGAATTATTTTGGTATTAAAATAGTTGACTAATTTGCTGGTCCTTTCACTTTCTATAAATTTAAAATGTCAGTGTTTTGATTTCTCTTGAACAGGAATCCCTTTGCTATACCACTCTGTACCAGACATACCATGGATACTATTGGGGATGAGATTTCTCGGGAGATATTTTGTAGAATATGGGTATTGCTGGCCAGGTCAGCATTGATTGCTCATCCCTAGTTGTCCAGATATTAAAGTACCTATTCGAAATGGCTCAGGGAATCCCTGTGGGGCTCGACCTGTAAGTCTCTTATAGTTCGTCCCAGAGATCGTACTCTGTGGTAGTCTGAAATATAAAACTCTTACACACAGTTTAGTTTAAATTATTACCTTTATTTACCAATGGCATCAATGTTACACTTTAACATAGATACCTACAAGCCAGGCTTGAGCTAAGGTTTAAAACCATTATCAAAGTAGCAGCACCAGCTCTTACCCCTAAGAGCTCTGTCAGGCTGCTCCCCTTATTGCTGCAAACAAGTTGTCTTTAGACAGAAATTGTTATTAAAATTATAAAAACACCACAGATGAACAGCAATAAAATGGCAAAAGTTTGCAGAGGAAGAGGAACCCATTGACAGGTCAGAGTATGCTTGACTAATTAAGCTACATGCACATGAAAGTGGGAACCATTGATCCAGGCAGGCCCCAAATGGCTGATTGCTTTGGCTAGATAACCTTCCCTTTTAACAGTACATCATAACGAGGGACTAGTCTAAACTATGTGGAAAGGTCATGAGGTAACCTCGCTCAGCTAACATGCCCAGTATCATTGTCCTACAAAGTGGCTTTTTCTTTTAAAATCATCATAGATTCCCATAATGCAATTTAAATTCATAACATTCCTGGATCTCAAGCTCCAGGGAACAACACACAAACATTCAATCCATGACAAGCCAGTGCACATTCAAATCAGACCATAAAGAGCTAATCTTTCCAGCAGCTTCCATCCTGTCTGTCTGTCTGTCTCTCTCTCTCTCTCTCTCTCTGTGTCCCTTGAACCCTTAGGCCAGTGAATGTAATTTACAGAAGAATGTTTTCTCTCTCTCTCTCACTCACACATGACTCTCTTCCAACTTTCTTACTATCTCAGTTTCAGCCTTCATGTTTTCCTAGCCTGTAGGGGTAATGAGACATTCATATTCCAGAACAAGATGCGGGAGCTGAGTTTCATAAATTCAAATCTGCTCAGTGTGGTTTACATGAAAACGTATCAGGCTTGTTTTATTACATGCATATTCCACTCAGCTTATTAAATTACAAGTTCTTTTCCTATTGAATATGAGTTTGGTTAAGAGTATTCGATAAAACGCAAATTTTTAGTTATCTGACATCCAACTGTGAAATATGCACGCCTCCAGCCCCCAGCATGAGAAAGACATACTGCCACACATTCCACAAGTGAACAAATCTTGTCCCCTTATTTACACCAATGCATTGACACTAAGAACAGATGCCCCCAATTCTTCTGAGCAAGTGCCTCCTTCACCTTGGTCAAGTTATTTCCTGAATTTTCTTAGCAGATATGTAACATCTGAGGCTACAAGCTTTCTCACCCAGGACAATTAAAAGTCAACCACATTGGGGCTGGAAGCACATATAGGCCAACCAGGTGAGAATGGTAGATTTCCTTCCCTAAATGAATATTTCTGAAAGAATTGCATTTTTACAACAATTGACAGTAATTATGTGGACACCATTGGGTCAGCCCTTTGTTCCGGACTTTAATTCAAACTGAGATTCAAACTCCTGTCCTCAGAAAATTAGTCTGGGTTCTGGAATGCTACATTATTGCAATGCCACTGCCTCCCCTTAAAGAAGTGGAAGCCAAATCTGTGGCACTGCTGGTGTGTCTGGGGTACAAGAGGGGAGGAAGAAGAATGACTGGCCTACAGTGATAGGGGATTCAATAGTAAGGGGAACAGTCAGGCATTTTTGCAACTGCATAGACTCCAGATCGTTTTCCTGGTGCCAGAGTCAAGGTTGTCTCAGAGCAGCTGCAAAACATTATGAAGGGCCTGAGTGAACGTCCAGTAGTTGTAATATATGTTGGTATCAACAATATAGGTTAGAAAAAAGCAATGAGGTCCTACAGGCAGAATACAGGGCATTAGGATGTAAATTAAAATGTAGGATCTCTAAGGTGGTAATCTCAGTATTACAAGTGAGAATAGAAATCAAGGAGAAATGGTGCATGAGGGAGAGGTGCGGACTGCTGGGACAATGAGATTGTCTCTGGTAAGGTGGACAGTAGGACTAGTACAAGCAGGATGGGTTTCGACTGGGATTGAAAGATGAGAAGCAAAAGTGGAAGGTGGATAAAACATGGGAGAGAAACAATTGGAGCCATAATGCAAAATAAAAGCAAGATGACTAACAAAGTTAAAAAGACAAGTCTAAAGTCTTTGCAATTTAATGCACGGAATGTTCACAATCAGGTCGATGAACTAATGCAACTAGATGTAACTAGTTATGAAATAGTTGTGATGACAGAGACATGACTGCATGAGTGATCAAGGATAAGAACTGAACATTCGTTATTTAGGAAGGATTGGCAAAAGCAAAGGTGGTGGTGTAGCTTTATTGGAAAAGGAAGATATCAGTGCAGTCGTGAAGGACATTAACTGAGTAAAATATGATGTGAACCTTTATGGATGAAGATAAGTATGATCAAGGGGCAGAAGACATTGTTGGTAGTTGTCTATGAGCCTCCAAATAGTAGTGAATATATAAGGGAAGGTATTAAGGAAGAAATTAGAGAGATGTGCCAGAAGGGCATAATTGTAATCATAGATGACTTCAATTTACATATCGGTTGGATATACCAAGCTAGCAATGATATTATGGAAGAGGATTTCCTGGTGTGTGTATTCATGTTCTTTTAGACCACAGTGCAGAGGAACCAATTCGAGAACAGACTGTTGTGGCCTGGATTCTGTACAATGAGAAAGGATGAGAGTCATAGAGTTATAAAACATGGAGCAGATCCTTCAGTCCAACTCGTCCATGCTGACCAGATATCCTAAATTAGTCAAGTTCCATTTGCCAGCATTTGGCCCTTATCCCTCTAAACTCTGCCTCTTCATGTACCCATCCAGATGCCTTCTAAATGTTGTGATTGTACCAGCCTCCACCACTTCCTCTCTCAGCTCATTCCATACATGCACCACCCTTTTGCATGAAAAGGTTGTCCCTTTTAAATCTTTCCCCTCTCACCTTAAACCTATGCTCCCTAGTTTTGGACTCTGCTACCCTGGAGAAAGAACCTTTGCTATTCACTTTATCCATGCCCCTCATGATTTTATAAAATTTTATAAGGTCAGCCTCCGGTGAATTAGCCCCAGCCTATTCAGCCTCTCTCTATAACTCAAACTTTCCAACCCTGACAACATCCTTTTCTGAACCCTTTCAAGTTTCACAACATATTTCCTTTAGCAGGAAGACCAGAATTGAATGCAGTATTCCAAACGTGGCCTTACCAGCATCTTGTATATAGCTGGCAACATGATATCCCAACTCCAGTACACAATGCACTGACCAATAGAAGCAAGCTTACTAAATGCCGCCTTCACTACTCTGTCTACCTGTGACTCTACCTTCAAGAAACTATAAGCCTTCACCCTAAAATCTCTTTGGGAACATACCCCAGGACCTGACCATTAAGTATATCAGTCCTTCCCTGATTTGCCTTACCAAAATGCAGCCGTCACATTTATCCAAATTAAACTTCATCTGCCATTGCTCAGCCCGTTGGCCCATCTGGTCAAGGTTGTGTGTATTCTGAGATAACCTTTTTCACTGTCCACTGCACCACCAGTTTTGGTGTCATCTGCAAACTTACTAACCATTACTCCTATATTCACATCCACATAATTTATATAAATGATAAAAAGCAATGGACCCTGCACCGACGCTTGTGGCACTCCACTGGTCATAGGCCTCCAGTCCAAAAAACAACCGTCTACAAACCACCCTCTGTCTTCTACCTTCAAGCTAATTTTGTATCCAAATGGTTAGCTCTGCCTGGATTCCATGTAATCTAATCTTGCTAACCAGTCTCCTATACAGAACCTTGTCGAATGCCTTGCTGAAGTCCACATAGACCACGTACACTACTCTGCCTTCACCAGTCTTCTTTGGCACTTCTTCAGAAAAACTTAATCAAATTCATGAGACATGATTTCCCACACAGAAAGTCATGCTGACTCTCCCTCATCAGTCCTTGCCTTTCCAAATATGTGTAAATTCTGTCCCTCAGCACCCCCTCCAACAACTTACATACCATTGACTTCAGGCTCACTGCTCTATAGTTCCTTGGCTTTTCCTTACCACCTCTCTTAAATAATGGCACCACATTAGCCAACCTCCTGTCTTCTGGCACCTCACCTGGTTAACTAATATTCATGTTTAGGGATGTTTAGGGAAGAGCAACCATCATATAATAAAATCCTTCATAAACTGGAAAGTGAAGTAGTCAAATCTGAAACTGAAAAGGAACTATGAGGGTATGAGACATGAATCGGCAAGGATGAATTGGGGAACCTTGCTAAAAGTTTTAATGGTGGATAAGCAATGGCTAATATTTAAAGAACATGTGCATATATTATGGTAAGTACTCATTGCAGCTTACAAAAATTAGGGGCAGTGTTAGATCCGAAGAAGAAATGTATAAAATTGCCAATAAAGCAGCAAGCATGAGGACCGTGGGCATATTAGAATTCTTCAAAAGAGAACAAAAAGTTTAATCAAGAGGGGTAAAACAGTGCATGAGATAAACTGGCAGGACAAATAAACTGTAAAAAGTTCTATAAATATATGAAGAGAAAAAGAAAGATTAGCAAAGACAAATGTAGATCTCTCGTAGTCAGAAACCAGGGAAATTATAAAAGTTTCATAGTAATAGAAGCAGGCGGAGGCCATTTGGCACATCGAGCCTGCTGTGCTGTTCATTAAGATCATGACTGATCTATCCATTGTCTCAGCTCCTCCTACCTGCATTATCCCCAATGCCCTTAACTCCCCTACCAGACAAAAACTCATCCAACTGTGTCTTGAATATATTTAATGAAGTTGCCTCTACTGCTTCTTTGGACAGAGAATTCCATAGATTCATTATTCTCTGGGAAAAGCAGTTCCTCCTTAGCTCTGTTCTAAATCTACTCCCCTTCATCTTGAGGCCACGTCCCCAGCCACACCCACCAGTGGAAACAACTTGCCTGCCTCTCTCTTATTTATCACTTTCATAATTTTATATGTTTCTATAAGATCCCCTCTCATTCTTTTAAATTTTAGCAAGTACTGTCCCATGCATCTCAACCTCTCCTCGTAGGGTAACCCCTCATCCCTCGAATTAACCTGGTGAACCTCCTCTGCACCACCTCCAAAGCTAGTATATCCTCCTTCAAGTGAAGAGACCAAAACGGGGCAAAATACTCCAAGTGCAGCCTCACCAACACCTTGTACAACTGCAGCGGAACCTGTTTGCTCTTAAATTCAAACCCTCTAGCAACGAAAGTCAGTATTCTATTTCCCTTCCGGATTACCTGTTGCATCTGCCAGTCAATTATTAGCAATTCATGTATGAGCACTCCTAAGTTCCTCTACTCAACAGCATGCTGCAATCTTTCACCATTTAAATAATACTGACCTACTATTTTTACTTCCAAATTGGAAAACCTCAAATTTACCAACATTGTACTCCATTTGCCAGAACCATGCCTACTCACTTACCCTGTCTAAATCTTTCTGCAGACCCTCCACATCCTCTGCACAGTTTGCCTTTCCACTCAATTTAGTTTCATCAGCAAACTTGGATACATTAAACTTGGTCTCCTCTTCCAAATCGCACATTATGAACAGTTGCGGGCCCAACACTGACCCCTGTGGCACTCAGCTCACCACTTCTCTCCAACCAGCGAAACATCCATTTATCCCAATGGGGATATAATGGGGATGAAGAAAACGGCAGAAGAACCGAACACACACTTTGGTTCTGCCATCACAAGGAAGGAGTTCAAATAATCTCCCAGAAATGTTAGGGAACCAAGGTCTAGTGAGGATGTGAAATTGAAGGAAATCTATATTAGTAAGAAAATATTGCTAGGGAAATGAAGTTCATAGGCCGATGGGACCTGATAAGCTACATCCCAGATTATGAAATGAAGTGGCCCTGGAAATATTGGATCCATCGCTGGTCATCTTTGAAAATTATGTGGACTCTGGAGTTGTTCCTACAGATTGGGGCTGGCAAATATAACCCCAAAATTTAAAAAGTGAGAGATAAAAAACAGAATTTACAGACCAGTTGGCCTAAAATCATCTCACCTGAGAGATTCATATCCAACTCCAGAAAAAAAATGAACATCGATTTGGTATCATTAACATATTGCAATGACTTTGAAAATCAGAAGAAGACTGGCAATGGGATGATGGTTTGCAAGAGCTGAGGGGTTGAAGGTGTTTTCTCTGAGGTGGGAAGACAATAACAGCTGAAAGGGAAACCTATTTGAGGAGAGGATAATAGAACACTTCAAAAGTATTAATAGAATTGGACAAAGTCACAATAGGTTTATGAAAGGCACATCATGCTTAATGAATCTACTGGAGGTACGTGAGGATAAAACTAATAGATAAAGGAAAGTCAGTGGTTGTGGTAAATTTGGATTTTCAGAAGGATTTTGATATGGTGTCACAAGAGTTTAATAGGCATGGATTGCTTTTTGAAAGTAACAGAATGGTGTTCATCTGAATTGCAGTTTTCTGTGTTATTTGAATATATAAGTTACAGGGATAATGCACTCCACATCTTAATTTGCTGTTTTCCAGATCTAATGGTGGAGTTTATGGTCACTCACATGATGAAGGAGTTCCCCATGGACCTTTACATGTAAGTTCAACGTAATTTCTAATTTCACCCATTGCCTACTCCCCAATATTCACTCCCCATAATCAAACTTTCTGCCAGACTGATGGTAACATTAAATCAGATCATTTGCACAAAACATCATCTGAAGCCGACCTGAGACTCCCAGGATAACCAAAATGTAGAAGATGTAGTTGATGAATTTTCGTGTTTTAAGCATAGATCCCAAAATTCATTATGGTGCCTTTGACTGCTATTCTTGATGCGATCGGATAATCTGCTCCTCTGGCATGGCACAGTGCAAGATTGTATAGAGCATTTGGGAATTAGTGTGCGTGTGTTGTGAGGATGTTAATGATGATGTTAGATTTGTGCCACTTTTTAGATCCCTTGAAGCAAATTAACTATAGTCTGAACAGTTCACATATGAACATCATTAAGCACAGAATGACTCTTTAATACATTTCTTGCCACCATCATAGTTCTGCAGCTGCAGCTCTACTCTGGAACATTTTCTTCATTACATATAGACCAGTCTGTTGCCAGATGTGGTTCTCTCACTGCCACCATTGCTGAACCAGTATCTTCATTTCTTCTTATCATCCTATTTTCCTTCATATTATCTTGGAGTTTGTCTTATTCATGACACTTGCCTTCTGCTCCCTTCATCCATTCCTGCTAAATTGCTGAAGAGCCAGTCTCTTTCTAGCCCCCATGTCTTCCATTGTAAACAGTTCCCTTTCCTCAAATAGGTTTCCCTTCCCTTTCAATTGTTATTGTCTACTCACCTCAGAGAAAACACCTTCAACCCCTCAGCTCTTGCAAACCATCATCCCATTGCCAATCTTCTTCTGATTTTCAAAGTCATTGCAATATGTTGATACCAAATCTGTGTTCGTTTTTTCTGGAGCTGGATATGAATCTGTCAGGTGAGATGCCTTCCTCGGTCACCACAGCTAATCAGGAGCAAAAAAAAAGCAACTGCTTACTGGGGCTGCAGTGAGGTGCCTTGATTGTTCTGTAGTCCTGCTCCCACACCCCTCCTACATTGTCCAGCTCTTATCGAGCTCTACAATTATCCATCTAATCATGAATAGAGTATCCTCAGCACTTGCACCTGGTTTTGCCCTTGCAATTACCTCCCACATACTCCTCTGGCTCCATGCCATAATTTCATTTATGTCCTGTTCCTTGATGTCATTATTGCAACTTCTGCGTTTAGGTTGTTGATACGTGGCTTTCACAAAAGCAAACACTGTAGATACTGGCAACATGGGAACAAACACATAATTTTGGAAATAACTGAGTGCTCCGGTTTCCTCCCACAATCCAAAGATGTGCAGGTTAGGTGAATTGGTCATGCTAAATTGCCCATCGTGTTAGGTGCATTAGTCAAGAGTAAATGTCGGGTCGGGGAATGGGTCTGGGTGGCCTGTTTCCATACTGTAGGGAATCTAATCTAATCAGCAGACCTGGCAGCCTCTTCAGTGAAAAATTGATTAAATATTTCAGGTTGATGACCTTGCTGCTGCTACCAGGTATCTGAGTATTTCCAGCACTTTCTGATATTTTTATTTCAGACTTCCAGTTCTTGCTTTTTATTACATTTATCAACCCTTGCACTGCTCGTCTGACTATAGGATCCTAGCTGATGGTAATACTGGCCAAGTCAGAGTTGGCTGGATAGACCATAAGTTTTACTCTTGCTACAGGTCAGGAATCCTTTATCTGAAAAATCTCAGGGCCAGCAGTTCTTTGAATAAAAGATATTTTCAGTTTTCAGATATGCCTGAATGGGTATAGGATTGTTTGGGTAATTTGTTGAAGACAGACATGTAGACATGCTGAGTTCAGGTTTTTGGGGAAAAACTTTGTCTGTTTGAGCCAAGCAAAATTTATTTTCCAAAGGGCCTGAACTCAACATGTCTACAGGCCCATTTAGATCTGCTTTTCAAAAAGACCTCTGTTTTTTTAAGTCTTTTCAATTTTTGGACATCAGGATAAAGAATACTGGAGCTATATTTGTTTACTATGGTGTTGTGTCATAGGTAGGTCTTTGGAATGGGGGCAGCACGGTGACTTAGTGTTTAGCACTGTTGCCTCACAGTGCCAGGGACCCAGGTTTGATTCCACCTTCTGGTGATTGACTGTGTGAAGTTTGCACATTACCCCTTTACTGGCACGGGTTTCCTATGGGAGTTCTGGTTGCCTAGTCCAAAGATGCGCGAGCTGGGTGGGTTCGCTGTGGAAAACGCTGAGTTACAGGGTTAGGGTAGAGAAGGGGTGGGTTTGGGTGGAATGCTCTTCAGAGGGTCAGTATGGACTTGATGGGCTGAATGGTCTGCTTCTAAACTGTAGGGATTCATGTCCTCCATTTTCTGTCAACCTTGATGAGCATTCCAGCCTGTGTCTTCTCCAGGACCTACTTCCACTCAGTAACATTGCTTGTCTCTTCCCTACCTAATTTCATCTAAAGCCCTCAGTCATGTGCCTTCCGCTCCAAATTTGTTACACTCTTGTACTGACTGGCCTCCCATTCTGTAACCACTAAACTCTCTAACCACTAACCGTCCAAAACTCTCTACCTTAACACAAATATGTCTCATGTACTCATCACCTCTGTATTCACAGATTCACGTTGGCTTCTTGTTTCCCAATGACTAAATTTGATATTTTCAGCCATATGTTTAAATCCCTTCAGGGTCTCTGTCCTTGTGTATTTCTTCCAATCCTAAACTTGCATCCATTCAGCCTCCTCCGAACTTTCCATAACAGCTCTTTTTACATATTTTATTTTACACATCCCTCGTTCCATTCATTGGCAGTTTTGCCTTCAACCATGCACAGCCTACTGTCTAGAATTTGATTAGAAGACTTCCCTCCTGCGCTCTCTTTCAGTATTCCTCTTAAAACATTCTTCTTTTAACCAGGATGTAGTCATACTTGCAAATTGTTCATTTTTTTTCTTCAGATTAATTAAGCTTAAATGCTTGATTAAATGCAAGCTGTTTTTCATTTTAGTGTAATGCTTCCTTGATTTTGTATTTTGTAGGCGATGTGTTCAGATAGTTCACAAACTCATCTGTTATCAGAAGAAGTGTAGAGTACGGTTACATTACACCTGGCGTGAACTCTGGTCAGGTGAGTGCCTGTTGTACCTACGAGCAGCATTATAATATACTCCAGGGCTATGATTGACCCGAATGAATTAAAGGTTACAGATTAGAAAATGTTACAGAAAATGGCTAGACATCTACATGTAAGCATTCCATATTTTAATATCTGCCTATTTGTTGTCTTGTTCTCTCATGAAATGACGGGTGGGTGAGGGAAGGATAGGTGTGTATAAATTGGAATAAAAGCAGTGGGGAAGGAAGGATAAGGCTGAGTGTGTGTGTGCAGAATGGTTGAGAGTGCAGGAGGGATGTCTGAAGATGAGGACAAGATGGTGAATGGTATCCTAGTTACACAGTTGACTAAAACAGTTCGAGGATTGTTATTTTGTTGCTCTATTTGTGGTTGTTTTATTCAAATCAGGAAGCTTTGTCAACTGTTTGGTGATGGGGAGGCAACGGCTTAGTGGTGTTATCACTAGGCTATTAATCCAGAAACTCAGCTAATGCTCTTGGAACCAGGGTTCAAATCCCTCCATGGCAGATGGTGGAATGTGAATTCAATAAAAAGAAATCTGGAACTAAGAGCCTAATGATGACCATTAAATTATTATCAATTGTTGGAAAAACCTAGCTGGTTCACTAATGCCCTTTAGGGAAGGAAACTGCCATCCTTACCTGGTCTGGCCTACATGTGACTCCAAATCCACAGCAATGTGGCTGACTCTCAAACTGCCCTTTTGAGCAATTAGGAACAGGTGATAAATGTTGGCCAGCAAATGATGCCCATCTCCCACAGGTGAATTTTAAAATAAAATTCAGGATAAGAGAAGGGATGACCAAAAGGAGACCTGAAGGAAAAAGTCGGGAAGAAAAGAAGAGTCAAGTTGGAAACTGGGGATGCATCTTCCACGTACATTTTATTGAGAAATTACAGTCTGTGTGAATCACTGCCTGGTTTCCTTCATCTTATCCTAGTAGTTCCCTGCCCCGGTCACCCTTTTGTCCTTCTCCTGCTGGTATCTAGTGACACCTTGGGCTAGTGGGCAGCAGTCTCAACTGTGAATCAAAAGGTCACAGGTTCAACTTCACTCTAGAGATCTACGACCAAACTCTAGGCTGAAACTCCCCATGCTTCTCAGGTGTTCAGAAACAGCACTTTTAAACAAGAGTCAGTGAAGAAGCAAACATGCCTTTATATAACATTTTTTACAACCTCAATAGATCCTGTGTATCTTTACGATTGATCAAGTATTTTTGTAATGTAATTATTTCTGCAATGTGGGAATCACAAGATAATCACAATAATAATTTCTGCAATGTGGGAATCTAATCTAATCAGTACAGAAAAGCAAGTTCTCTGTGAGTGAATCTATGAAGTTATTCCCATTTTCCATTCAGCTGTCAGATTGTCATAACTGGTAACTTTTTCACTGAATGGAATTAGGGTCAGGGAGTTTGACTTTACGCATGGGAGTCTGAGGATGGTTTTTGTGGCTTTGCCTCTGTAGCATCTCAGATTACTGTACAATTGATTAAACACCAGAAATCAAACTCTGAAATGAATTAGCCTCTGAATCAGAATGCAGACTGCTCCCTTATTTATAGCCTGAGTTTCTCACTGAATGTCACAATTGAGGAAAACCTCACATTGAAAAATGGCTTTGTTGTAAATATAAATTACCAGCGTACTAGCTTCCTCTATCATCCTTAATGTTTACCAGAGTGCTTACAGATGATCATTGGGTGCACTAAATATGATCCAGATTGGTGACAGAGACTTGAAGGGAAGAGTTCACACTCCCTATCACACAGGTGAACTTTATCCATTACATTGAGCAAAAATAGACCACTTGGTCCAAGTGGTTCACGTCGATGGTTATGCTGTGCACGAGACTTCACCTGCCCTACTTTACCTCATCTTGTTACTATATGCTTCTAGTTGTTTTTCCTTTGCATCTCATTAAATCATTTGTACTGTTTATCCCAACTACTACATGTGGTAGCAGCTCTGTATAATTCTATACTTGAACCAACTTGAATATAAACTTTACAGTTCAATCGCTATTAAGTTGTGAACCCAGCTGAATCACATGATTAAATAGCTCCATGATTTGAGGCACCAGCCATGAGACTCAGTGACTCATCAGAGGTGTCGGAAAACACTGCTGTGTCTCTGAGGCAGTTGAGATGAGCCCATGAGTATTAAGGCTAATTTACATCCACTGCTGCTAGCATTGAACTGGCTAGATGACAACATTCTGGCGACAAACATTGTGGGTTACAAATGAGTGCATTTTTGTTTGTGCATATGGCAGGATTGTCCATGCTTCTGAATCAGAATGCCAGAACTTCAAGCTGTTAAGGCATTCCCTCCTCCTGTCACCCATCATAAAGAACAGAAAGAAAATTAAGAGGTTTAGTAGTATGAGGGGTTTTGATTAAACAAGTAAAGATTAGCTGTTTTCAATGGCATCAGGCAATCAGCGACCAGATGATTGACAGACGAACCAAGAGAGGTGGGGAGAATTCACCATGAATTGTTACAAGTTGGAATGAGGCTTGAAGTTTGGTGGAAGATTCAGTAACAAGTTTCAAAAGGGAATTGAATAAACATTTGAACTGAAAACGTTTATGGGGCTTGTAGAAAACTACAGAGGAGGGGACAATGGGATAACTCTTTCAAAGACTTATGACCTGGTGTCGTGTGACTTTTAACTCTTTCAAAGATGGTGGGCCTCTGTACTGGAGGATTCTGTGAATCTGTCTCCTTAATGTTGCTAGAGAGTTCACAACTTAGGTAATTAATTTTTTAAAAACTGTGCAAGACCGCAGATTTTCTGTTTTTAGAAATCTAATGAAGCTATAAACCATTTTGTGCAAACCTATAGATCAGAAGCCATTCAGCCCCTTGACTTTGCTCCATTTCAAGTCTTTGAAGGTTTCTTGCGGTGTTCAAAGATGCTTGCCTTGAAAAGGTATAAATGGGTAACTTTCAAGTTGGTAGTATGTAATGAAAGGAGTGCCTTGGGGATCAGTGGTGGGTCCTTGACAATTTACAACTATATCTTGAATAAAAGGGTTGTAAGTATGGTTGCTAACTTTGTTGAGGATACAAAAGTAAGTAAGAACTTAAGTTACGAAGAGGATGTAAATCTGAAAAGCTCGGTTAAGTGAGTGGGCAAAAAATGTGGGAATGAAGTATCATGGGAAAATATGAACTTGGCTATTTTTTCAGTAAAATAAAAAAGTATAACCATACTCAAATGGGGAGTGTTTAATTCAATTTTTTTTTAAACTTGTTACTGAATCTTCCACCACACTTTGAGCTTCATTCCAACTTGTAACAATTCAAAGGTATCTGAGTGTCCTGGTATCAGAATTAGAAAATACTGGTGTGTAGGCACAATGAGGGATTGGGAAGCTAGGTGTAATGTTGTTCTTTATTGCAAGGTAGCAATATTGAATGAAATATAAACAACTCCAGCCTTCAAAATCACAAGACAGACTTATTCTAATTTTGCATCTGATCTTGCACCAGAGAATGTCATTTTATCCCTATCTGTCTTATTGAATCTTGTAATCACCTGGAGCATTTTTATAAGCATGGAAAGTGGAATAATGTCGTGGCTTTGTGGTAAGGGAACAACTGTTTTGGAGGTTGAGGCAAAAGCTCCAATCGTAAAAGAAATACTGCTGAAGTATTTTATTGTTGGAGGGTCAGTACTGAAGAAGTGCTGCATTGTTGGCAATCTGTACTGAGGGAGCATTCTGCAGTCGGAGGGTCAGTACTGAAAGAGGGTTGTATGGTTGGAAGATCAGTACTGAGGGAGGGATGCACTAGTGGACAAGCTACACATTTCAAACCGTATGTTAAGCTGAGATCTCTGCATCCATTAATATAAGAAGTAAAGTGGAGTTATCCTGGTATGCAGGTCAACATTTATCTTTAGATTCAGATCTAAAAATAACTGATCATCATTTTTCTGTGTTACTTATGTGAGCTTTTTGCTAGCAAATTGACAGTCGCCATTCCTAGTTGGCAACATCGACTGCATTTCAGAAAGTTCTTCATTGGATGTAAAGTGTGATGGATCATGCTGGGGTCATAAAAGGTGCTATAGAAATGCAAGTTTGTTCTGTCTTCTTTCAGCATCAGTCAGAATGCCTTCAACTGCCCATACTCAAAGTTATATCAAGCTACAACCTCTCACATCTATTATTTCTTGTTTTTTTTTAAAACCTCCCTGACATTTTTAAATAATCTTCCTATATTTTTCTTCTTTCTCTTCATTTTTACTTTTCTTCTTTTGCTTACACATTCACTTATTACTTTTATTCTTGCTCTGTCCTTCCTTTCTCTGCCTGCAGTTTGATTGAACTCTCCTCCTGACTTCCATCCTGCAGTCTCTTTCTGCTGCCTGGCTCCCATCAGGCTACCTCGCAGCCAAATCAGATCAGCAACATAGCGCATGCAGCGAAGCTCAGTCACTACAGCTACGTAACATCTGTTACCACCATCTGCCATTGTCTCTTTTTGTTCCCTCTTGTTGGAAATTATTTAGGATCAGCAAAATAAATACTTGACCGTCTGAGGTTAATTTTCAAATCATTTCTTCAAACAAGTCCTGCCCAAAAATAAAGTACAGCAGGTGATAGAAGTCTGAAATAAAATTTAAAAATACAGCTCAAGTACCTTCAGTGGAGAGAGAAGCAGTTAGTGTTTCAGGTTGGTGATCTTTTGTCTGAACTGGGGTTTCATGTACCATCTGAAGGGTTATACTTCTGATAGTTCATAATTATGGCTTATTAGTTGAAGTTCAAATCCAGTATGTCACTCATCTGGTCTGGTGGTGAAATTTGTGGATGCTATCAAAAATGTTCCTGCTTCAAGCCTGGAAGTAGAGACATCGGTCCACGGGGAGGCCATTCAGCTCCCAAGCATATTCTAATGAGTGAATAAAAGGGAGGCCTTATGGTATTATTGCTGGACTGAAAATCCAGAGACACAGGTAATGCTGTTGCGATATAAGCTTAAATCCTGCCGCAGCAAATGGTGGCATTTGAATTCAATGAAAATCTGGAAATAAGTGTCTAATGATGACCATTGAACTATTGCCGAGTGTCAGAAGAACCAGTCTAGCTCACTAATGTCATCCTTACCTGGTCTGACCTCCATGTGACTCCAGACCCAGTCCCTCTGGGATGGGTATTAATGTTGACCTAGCCAGTGATGCTCTCATCCCCTGAATGAATCTTTTAAAAATAACTATGTATTAAATCACTTGTGATCTGTAACTGAACTCCATTTACCTTGCTTTTCTTCTTCTTGTGTTTACTCAACAGAAGTTGCAAGAAATCAGTCTTAAAATGGCAATTGACCCCACTAGCCGCTGCCTTTTCATGCATGCAAGAGTTTCAGGTTTCCATCAAAACTTTGTGCAAAGAAATTTTTCCTGATGCAGAGTGTGGTCTCAATGGCTTATTGTTACATTGAATATTCAACAATGAAAATGGGCCATTTGGCCCAACCAGTCCTTGCTACCGTCCTTCCTCTTCCAACTCAACTGGCATACACTATTCATTTACTATACATAGAACAGTACAGCGTAATACAGGCCCTATGGCCCACAATGTTGTGCCAAGTGTTAATCGAAGATCAAGCTGAACCTTGGAGTGTGCTTCATTGTTCCTTGAAAGTAGAATTGCAGGTAGATAGAATAGTGAAGATGATGTTTGGTATGCTGTCCTTTATTGGTCTGAGCATTGAGTATAGGAGTTGGGAGGTCATGTTGCGGCTGTACAGGACATTGATTAGGACACTTTTCGAATATTGCGTGCAATTCTCTTCTTCTTACCAGAGGAATGTTGTGAATTGTTTTGTTTATTCATTCATGGGATGAGGACAGCATTTGTCTCCCATCCCTAATTGCCCAGAGGGCAGTTAAGAGTCAACCACATTGCTGTGGGTCTGGAGTCAAATGTAGGCCAGACCAGGTAAGTTTTCTTCCCTAATGTGAACCAGATGGGTTTTTCCAACAATCAACAATGGATTCATGGTTATTAGTCTTAGTTCCAGGCTTTTTTGTTGAATTCACATTCCACCATCTGGGTCCCTAGAACATTACCTGAGTCTCTAGGTTAACAGTCCAGCGATAATACCTCTAGGCCATCGCCTCCCCAACTTGAAAGGGTTCAGAAAAGATTTACAAGGATTTTGCCGAAGTCGGAGGATTTGAGCCAAGGGGAGAGGCTGAGTAAGCTGAGGCTGTTTTCCCTGGAGTGTCAGAGGCTGAGGAGTGACCTTATAGAGATTTATAAAATCATGAGGCGTATGGATAGGATAAATAGACAAGGTCTTTTTCCTGAGGTGGGGAAGTCTAGAGCTAGAAGACATTGGTTTAGGGTGAGAGTGGAAAGATAAAACAGGGACCTAAGGAGTAACTTTTTCATGCAGAGGGTGGTGCGTGTGTGGAATGAGCTCCTAGAGGAAGTGATGGGGGCTGGTACATTTACAGCATTTAAAAGACATCTGGATGGGTAGATGAATAGGAAGGGTTTGGAGGGATATGGGCCAAGTGCTGGCAAATGGGACTGGATAAGGTTAGGATATCTGGTCAGCATGGACGAGTTGGACTGAAGGGTCTGTTTCCATGTTGTACATTTCTATGACCCCATCAAACTAACCTCTACACCCCTCAATTTACTGTCGTCCATGTGCTTGTTCAGCAGTCGCTTAAATGTCTCTAACTCTACTACTACCGCTGGCAGTGCATTCCATGCACTCACCACTGACATCTGCCCTATACCGTATTCCAATCACCTTACAATTATCACCCCTCATGGCAGCCAATTCTGCCCTGGGGCAAAGTCTCTGGCTGTCTACTCTATCTATGCCTCTCATTACCTTGTACACCTTCAACAAGTCACCTGTCTTCCTCTCCAGTATGAAAAACCCTAGCTCACTCAACCTCTCTTCATGAGACATGCCCTCCAATCCAGGCAGCATCCTGGTAAGTCTCCTCTGCACCCTCTCTAAAGCATTTGCATCCTTTCTATAATAAGGTTACCAGAACTGAATACAATATTCCAAGTGTGGTCTCACCAGGGTTTTATAGAACTGCAGCAAAACCTCATGGCTCTTAAACTCAATTCCCCTGTTAAAGAAAGCCAAAACACCATATGCCTTCCTAAGAGTCTTATCGACTTAGGTGGCAACTTTGAGGGATCTACGTATGTCGACCCCAAGATCTAGCTGTTCCTCCACACTGCCAAGAATACTGTCTTTAACCATGTATTCGGCACTCGTATTCGACCTTCCAAAATGAATCACTTCGCATTTATCCAGGTTGGACTCCATCTGTTACTTCTCAGCCCAGCTCTGCATCCTGTCAATGTCTTTTTGTAGCCTGCAACAGCCCTTGACACATGGGGCGGCACAGTGGCTCAGCAGTTAGCACTGCTGCCTCACAGCGCCAGGAACCTGGGTTCAATTCCCACCTCTGGCGACTGTCTATTTGGAGTTTGCACATTCTCCCCTTGTCTGCGTGGGTTTCCTCCAGGTGCTCCGGTTTCCTCCCACAGTCCAAAGATGAATTGGTGAATTGGCTGTGCCAAATTGCCCAAATTGTTAGGTGCATCAATCAGGAGTAAATGTAGGGAAATGGGACTGGGTGGGTTGCTTTTCAGAGGGTTGGTGTGGACTGTTGGGCTGAAGGGTGTGCTTCCACACTGTTGGTAATCTAATCTAATCTACTCTACTTACTACAACACAACAAACCTTTGTGAAATCGGCAAACTTACTAACCCCCCCCCCCACTTCCACTTCTTCATCCAAGTTATTTATAAAAATTACAAAGAGCAGAGGCCCAAGAACAGATCCTGTAAGACACCAGTAGTCACCAACCTCCAGGTGGAATACTTTCCATCCACTACCGCTCGTTGTCTTCTTTCAGCCAGTCAATTCTGTATCCAGACAGCTAAATTTTCCTATATCCCATACCTCCTAACTTTCTGAAAGAGTCTACCATGGGGAACTTTACCAAATGCCTTACTGAAATCCATAAACACCACATCCACTGCTCAACCTTCGTCAACTTGTCACATCTTCCAAGAACTCAATACGGCTTGTGAGGCATGACCTGACCCCCTCAAAGTCATAGACAAAAGTGAGTACCACAGATGCTGGAGATTAGAGCCAAGAGTGTGATGCTGGAAAAGCACAGCAGGTCAGGCAGCATCCGAGGAGCAGGAGAATCGACGTTTCGGGCAAAAGCCCTTCCATCAGGAATGAGGCTGGGAGCCTTGGGGGTCGAGAGATAAATTGGAGGAAGGTGGGGCTGGAGGGAAGGTAGCTGAGAGTGTAGTCAGTAAATGGAGGTGGGGATGAAGGTGATAGATCGGAGGGGAGGGTGGTGCAGGTAGGTGGGAAGGAAGATGGACAGATGGGACAGGTCATGAGATCGATGCTGAGCAGGAAGGTTGGAACTGGGGTCAGGTGGAAGTTGAAATGAGGAAACTGGTGAAGTCCACATTGGTGCCATGGGGTTGGAGGGCCCCGAAGTGGAAGATGAGGCGTTCTTCCTCCAGGCGTCGGGTGGTGAGGGAATAGTGATGGAGGAGGCCCAGGACCTGCACGTCTTCGGCAGAGTGGGAGGGGGGGTTTTGAAATGTTCGGCGACGGGGTGGTGGGGTTGATTGGTGTGGGTGTCCTGGAGATGTTCTCTGAAGCGCTCTGCGAGTAGGCATCCTGTCTCCCCAGTGTAGAGGAGACCGCATTGGGAGCAACAGGTACAGTAAATGACATGTGGAAATGCTGGTGAAACTTTGATGGATGTGGAAGGCTCCTTTGAGCCCTTGGATGGAGGTGAGGGGGGAGGTGTGGGCACAGGTTTTGCAATTCCTACAGTGGCAGGAGAAGGTGCCGGGCAGGGAGGGTGGGTTGTTGGGAGGGATGTGGGCCTGACCAGGTAGTTGCGAAGGGAACGGTCTTTAGGGAAAGCAGATAGGGGTAGGGAGGGAAATATATCTCTGGTGGTGGGGTCGATGAGATGCGCTGGAGGACATCATCAACCACGTGGGAGGGGATATACAGTGAGAGTTACATACCAAATTGCCGCCGCCTTTAAAGACCGCAATTTCCCCTATCTTTAATCAAACTGTTTTCCCAAATAGTCATAAATCCTATCTCTCAGAATCCTCTCCAGTATCTTGCTGACCACAGACGTAAAACTGACTGGTCTTGTAGACATGTATTTGTCTAGCTTCCCTTTAAATCCATCAGTTATCTTCATTTCAACCACTCCATATGGTGGTGAATTCCACATTCTGTGTAAAGAGTTTTTTTCTGAATCCCCTTGTTGATGGTTATCTTATAACGATAACATCTAGCTTTCCTCAGAAGTGGAAACACTCTCTGTATCAATTCGAGAAATTCCCCTCATAATTTTAAAGGTCTTTATTAATACGAACTTACAAATCAGGAGCAGGAATTGGACCATTCATCCCCTCAAACCTGTACTATTTGAAAAGACCATGGCTGTTCTGTTTGTGGTCTCCACTCTGTTTCTGTCTGCCGTTGTCTCTTGTGTCAATCAAGTGTTAAACTCTGCTTTAACAATATTCAGCGACTCTGACTATACTCTTCTCTGGGGAACAGAATGCCAAACATTAACGATCTTCTTTGAGGAAAGTAAATGCTTCTCACCTGCAGAATCAACTGTGCTCAGTAGTTCTAGACCCTCCCATAAAGGGAGATATGTTTTCAGCATCCACTCTGTCGAGTCCCCTCAGGATTTTACATGTTTCAAAAAAGTCACTTTTCATTCTTCTAACTCTAACAGATGTAGGCCTAACCTTTCCTTGCAGGGTAACCCTGAATGAATTTATTAAAATGTATAAGATCCTGAGGAGACTCTCAGATCCAATCTCTGATTCCACTATATAAGCTATGTTGCAGTTAATTATTTGAAGTATTAGGATGTCACCAGTCAGCCTCCACTTTTCTAGAGAAGAGACTTAGCCTTTCTCCTTTAGGTGTGATATCTTTTTTGTGCCCTTTCCATTGTCAGTGCAAGCTTTTTACATTTGGTGACCAGTACAGCAAACAGCACACTTGCGTTTTATCTGATTAATGTTCGTTGCAGGTTTAGAGTAACCTGTGTACTTGGCTTGCTTTTGTTATGACCTTATGACTCATGTTGTGACTTGTTGGAATTTGTGTATTTGTACTCCCAAGTCCTATTGTTCCTGTACCCCATTTTGATTCTTAATTTCCCAGGTCTCATGTCACCTCATTCCTACTGATTATTAATCCATACTTCAAGTTTATTATTGATTCGTATTCTAATGCTCCTCATGAGTGTTGACTATAACCCCAATTTAATATGGCATGCAAATTTAGAAATAATGCTTTTGCTGCCAAAGTCTAAATTGTTCATATAAATTGTGATCGAGAATGGTCCAAACACTGATTCTGGTAGGATCCCACTTCCCACCTTCTGTTCCTCTGAAAAACTGTCTTTTACTCCCACTCTCTGCTTTCTGTCGTCAAGCCAGATAGCTATTCATTCTGTCACTTATCCCCTGATTGTGCATTCTCTGACCTTATCCATAATGAAGCACCTTACCAAAGGCCTTTTTGGGTATGTAAATATGCAAAATCTATTGCATTATCCTTACCTATTCTGTCTGTTGCCACCTCAAAGAACTTAAGGTTGGTCAAGCAAGATGTTTTTCCTTTTTGAAATTCATCCTGACTACTCGTTTTTCTATTTTTGGTCCTAGATACTTCTGTTTTCTCCTTTTTAGGAATTCCATTATTTTTGACCACCTGAAGTTAAGGTAGCTTTCCATATTTCCCTGGATATGTTTTATCTATCACCTTGGGTATAGGTACAATATTAGCTAGCTGCCAATCCTCTGGCACCAAACCTTTCCCTATTTTTATTGTTCCCAAGATTATTTTACAAAGCACAATACATACTGTCTGGACAGGAGCTTTTTGTCCTCTTTATATTATCTTTCTGCTTGGCTTTGTTCTTGAGTGACCATCTCTCTTCCTGACATTATGGCCCGTGATCCCGCTTTTCCCAAGCAGAGGAAATAATTTTTCCCACTGTATCCACATTAATTCCTTTCTTGTTACAATCATCTGGATTAGTGTCTAAACTCAAGTGGATGTGGACTTGAGTGTACGCAACCTTTCTTTATAAAATCTGACTCGTGAAGTCATGCATCATTCTGGTGACTCAGAGCTGCACTCCCTCTAAAGCCAGTTCATCATTTGTGAAGTGCGGTGCTCAGAAATAACGCAGTTACTTCAGATTCCATTAGACTGGAATTATTAACTCTCTTTATCTCCACAGATGCTGGCAGACCTGCTGGGTTTCTCCAGTGCTTGCTCCATAAGGTTTTACTCCAGGTTGATTGACGCTCTGGCCAGTTCATGTATAATTTCCTCTTTGTGATTCCTATTCTGATTGAGATAAGGGTCCACATGCATTTGCCAAATTTGAGGAGTGTGTGTACCAGTGATTAGCTTGTTCAGTGAATGTCGATTAGGACATTGTTAGTACCACATTGAAAAGGAACAGATTCCAGATCAGGCAAATTGCTGTCAATTCTGGAGGAAATTGTGCAAAACCCTTATGCTTTATTTATTGGGCAATTGGCTAACTGCTTGCTAGAGGATCTTAACTCTATTTAACCAGTCTTTGAAATTTAGCTAGTCTTGACCAAGGATCAGAAATAGGTAATTTAGCTTTGTGTTGAACCAGGGAGAGTTTCAGTTAGAAATCCCTCTTTGTCTAGTGTTATGAAATTAATCTATTTCCTAACATTACAGCACATACCATAGCAAAGGAGTTGAAGAGAAATTTAATAAAAGTTGTTTATTTTTGTCTTAATACTTTTCTTACTGTGTGCTTCCTGTGATTCCAGCTCTGATCAATCTGTTGAAATTCCTGATGTCGAATGAGACTGTGCTCTTGGGGAAATACAACATCTTTGCTTTGGCCTTAATGGTGAGTCATTAGTTGTCAGTATACATTTTGTTAACATTTTGTGTTTGCTCAAGAGTCTCTCAGTTGTCCCTAGATGATAGGAAGGCTGTTTGATGTAAAACTCTGCGTAACTGTGAAGTCGGTCAAACCATTTTTGATGAACAGTGCCAGAATGCTTTAATGTTTACTGTTATATATAAAACGGTACAACTGACTGACCCCTTGATAGTGTGGCCCTGTCGCTGTGTGACTGACTGACCCTTCAATAATGTGGTTCAGTCACTGTGTGACTGACTGACCCTTCAATAATGCGGCCCTGTCACTGTGTGACTGACAGACCCTTCAATAATGCGGCCCTGTCACTGTGTGACTGACTGACCCTTCAATAATGTGGTTCAGTCACTGTGTGACTGACTGACCCTTCAACAGTGGGGCCCTGTCAACTGTGTGACTGACTGACCCTTCAATAATGCGGCCCTGTCACTGTGTGACTGACAGACCCTTCAATAGTGTGGCCCTGTCACTGTGTGACTGACAGACCCTTCATTAGTGTGGCCCTGTCACTGTGTGACTGACTGACCCTTCAATAATGCGGGCCTGTCACTGTGTGACTGACTGACCCTTCAATAATGTGGCCCTGTCACTGTGTGACTGACTTGACCCCTCAATAGTGTGGACCTGTCACTTTGTGACTGAACTACCCCATAATAGTGCAGCCCAGTCATTGTCTGATGGACTGATTGGTGGAAAAATTCCATGAGAGCACAGATTCTTGCTTAAGTTCTTGGCTACAGTGAAAGCTTTTGGGATCAAGGCAGATGATTCAAATGGATACTGATTTGGCTTCAGAATGAATAAGCAGAAGGTTTGGCGAACAGGAGCAATATTTCTAATCGGACAACCTGCAGACCTTTCCTTGAACTTGGCTGCAGAAATCCTGCAGCTTGTGGTATGTATTTATGATAAAAGAACAACTACTGCAGTAAATGAAATGTTAAAGTTTGCAGATTGCAGCAGAAAGGTGGATTTTTACAAGTGACGGATTGGTTTTCAGAGTTGCCTAGCAACAAAAACCTAGCAACAGGGCACATGAAGTCACATGGACAGTTGACGTAGAATGTTAAGGGAAGAGGGAAAAGCCACCAGCACTGGCAAATCTATTAATTTTTTTATTGACTTCAAACCCTCAGATTCCACCCCCCCCCCCACGTTAGTTTCCCTCAATCTCTACCCAATATGCAAATCCTGTCCAATGAGCCAACTTTAACCAGCACCTTGTACAATATTCCTCCCTGGTAGGCTGTTCCATGCAGGATATTTTTTGATCAGAGCCACAAAATTATTACTGGATGTCAGCAGACAAAGGCTTAATGCACTCGTGAAGTTCCACTGTCTACTATATTTCAGTGCTTTTAAGCTGGGTTATTGCTGGCATTATAGAAGCACATATATGAACAGGAAGAGCCATTCAATTAGATCGGGGTTAATCGGTATCCGAGTGTTGTATACCTGCCTTGGTTCCAAACCTTTTAATGCCAAACGAAAATACCTTCATATACGTTTTAAAATTTTCTATTAGATCGTAGAATCATACAACACAGTTGCTCAGTGGTTAGCACTGTAGCCTCGCAGTGCCAGGGACCCGGGTTCGATTCCAGCCTTGGGCGACTGTCTGTGTGGAGTTTGCACATTCTCTCCATGTCTGCGTGGGTTTCCTCCGGGTGCTCCAGTTTCCTCCCACAGTTCAAAGATGTGCAAGTCAGCTGGATTGGCCATTCTAACTTGCCCGTAGAGTTATGTGCATTAGTCAGAGGGAAATAGGTCTTGGTGGAGTATACTTTGGAGGGTCAATGTGGACTTGTTGGGCCGAAGGGCCTGTTTCCACACTGTAGGGAATCTAAATCTAAATCTAGCATGGAAACCTTTGGTCCAACCAGTCCATGCTGAATGTTATCCCAAACTAAACTAATCTTACCTCCATGCTCCTGGCCCATATCCCTCCAAACCTTTCCTATTCATGTACTTATCCAATGTCTTTTAAACATTGTATTTTTACCCACGTACACCACTCTCTTGGGAAGTTTATTCCATTCATGAACTACCCTCTGTAAAACATTTACCCCTCATGTCTTTTTTAAATCTCTCTCATCTTAAAGATGTGCTCCCTAGTCTTGAAGTCCCCCATCCTAGGGAAAAGACAACTACCATTAACTCTATCCCCTTATTATTTTATAAACTTCTATTAGATCACCAATCAACCTCCTCTGCTCCCAGCCTAACCAGTCTTTCTTTAGAACTCAAACCTTCCATACCTGGCAACATCCTGGTAAATCTCTTCTGAACTTTCTCTGGCTAATATCCTTCTGATAACTGGCCAACCAGAACTGGACATAGTATTCCAGAAGAGGCCTCGCCAATGTCCTGTACAACCTCAACATGTCATCCCAATTCCTATACATGAAGGGATGAGTAATGAAGGTAAGCATGCCAAACACCTTTTTAATCACCCTGTATATGTATGATGCAAGCGTCAAAGAATTATGTACCTGCACCCCTACGTCCCTCTGTTCTACAGCAGTACCCAAGGCCCTAGCATTAATTGAATAAGCCCTATCCTTGTTTGATATACCAAAGTGCAGTACCTCGCATTTTGCAAGAGTGAACTCCACCTGCCATTTTTCAGCATGTTGACCCATTTTAATCAATATCACTTTGTATTCTTAGAAAACTTTCTTCATTGTCTACTATGCCACCAGTATTGGTGTCGTCCAATACTGCCCATGCTTTCTATATTCTCACCCACATCGTTTATATAAGTGACAAACAACAGAGGATCCAGAACCAATCCTTCTGGAACACCGCTGGTCACAGGCCTACAGTCTGAGAAACAATCTACACCACCCCTGTTTGTGCCCTGCCGTTAAGCCAATTATGTATCCAATTGGCAAGCTCACTCTGAATCTCATGTGACCTAACTTTATTAATTAGTCTACCATGTGGAACCATGTTGAGGCTTTACTGAAATCCAAGTAAACAACGTCTACTGCTCTGCCCTCATCAAACAATAGATGTAACATCACTTTGGCATGTAAGTCCCAGATTTGTGACCTCACCCCTGAATGACCTAGCTTTAACCTTTAAGATTCTTTCCCTTTCTTCTGAGCTCCTCCAAACAGAATAATTCTTCTTCATCTGTATTATCAATTCCTTTAATGATCTTAAACTCCTCAATTGGATTTCCACTGAACCCTCTAACTTGAGTGCAAACTGGTCTCTGACTTATCCTTTGAATTTAAGCCTTTTATCCAAGATTTGTTTTCTCCCATTTGTCTGTTAATAATTACAACTTGAATGCCTGAACATTTGGGACTGGTTGAATGAAAATGATTGCAGCTGAAGTGAATTCAGAACGCTGTACCTGATGAGGCAGTACAGAATGTCTCTGAAGAGCTCACACTCTGACTCACACCTCAGAGGCTGGGCAGGACAGGACTGCTCCTCGGGTGAAGTGTTTGCCTTTTCTGCTATCCTCTGACAATTGTGACAGACTAATTGAGCAATGACTCTTCTTTGTTGTAGGTTGTGAATTTATTCAACGTGTTTATTACATATGGTGACACTTTCCTCCCCACACCAAGTAGTTATGATGAACTTTACTACGAGATCATTCGAATGCACCAAGTCTTTGATAACTTGTATTCAATGGGTAAGTTTGTTTTTATCTTAAACTGAGTTGAAAGGAAGACTTGAAGTTCTGTCATTTATTTCACATCCCCAGTATGTCTCAATGGTTCATAGACAGTCAAGTACTTTATGAAGTGTAGGTGCTGCAATAATGTAGAATATACAGCAGTAATGTGTTCCACCAACAGTATTGTGTTAATGATTAAATTATTTTTCTTTGGTGATGTTGATTCGGGGATAAACATTGATTCCAGCTCACCTTGGAGAATTCCCTGCTCTTTTTCAATCAGTGCTGTGGCAGCTCAATTCATTCCCGAATCCAAAAGAAAGTACCTCTGCTAATGTGTCAGCTTCGATTGTGTGCTCAGCAAATTCACTTTGGATAATGTGAGGAAAGTGTAGAATCCCTACAATGTGCAAGCAGACCATTTGGCCCATCAAGTCCACACTGATTCTCTGAAGAGCATCCCACCCAAACCCACCTCCTACCATATCACTATAACCCTGCATTTCAACCTAGCCTGCATATCCTTGGAGATTAGGGACAATTTAGTATTGCCAATCCACCTAACCCGCACGTCTTTGAACTGTGAAAGGCGACTGGAGCACCCGGAAGAAACTCATACAGACAGGGTGGAATCAAGCCCAGGTCACTGGCGCTGTGTGGCAGTAGTGTAACCACTGAGGGACTGGGCAATTTTATGGGCTCACCGACCCTTTCTATTGTATTTAAAAGCATTGTCTGTAGACTCTTTTTGCTTTACCCCACTGTTCATCACCCTTTCAGCCACTTAGACCTCTCTGCCAAGAATTCTTCCTCCAAACTCCTCCTGTTTTTCCCATTTGTTTTCAAAAGTCTCCTGAAAGTACCTCTGAAAACTCTGACCATCTGTCCTAAATCTCTCTTCAATTCCACATCCAATATTTTTGCCTTGTGCCTCTGCAAAGGTAGGTTGTCACTGGACATATATCAGATGCAAGTTTTTGTTCAGGAAAGTCAATGTAAAAGTCATTATAGCTGAGTTTGAAATGACTGTTGGTGACCTTTACTTTTGCTCCATTATAGTTTTGCGGCTTTCGACAAACAGTGGTCAGTGGAAGGAGCCAGCGAGCAAAGTAACCCATGCACTGATAAACGTCAGGTAAGGGGCACATGCAAATGAAGAACTTTGTCTTGAGAATAGATCACCATAGCTTAGTATAAGTGGGGATCACTTTCACTCTTCTTTCTTTGGTTGATCCATCCCATATTGGGAACATTGTGGTACGAAAGCTGCATCACTTGTATGGTTTAGAAGCCCATTAACACATGAGATGTATTACGTGAACATGGTGAATTTATTCTATAAAATATAGGGGAGTTATAAATCAAATTTCCATTTCTACAATGCTTTTCATGAGGTTGGGCTGTAATATACTTTGCGACATCCTATAGTGTGCTTTTTGAAGGGTGGTTACTGTTATAATGTAAGAAGCAATTTGCACACAACAAGGTCCAAAATGATAAATGTTGGCCTGTAGGATTTTGCATGTCTACTTTAGATCACAGACATGTCCTCAGTTTAGCTTCTTCTTTAAAAGATGGCAGCTACAACACTGCAGCACCCCTTCAGCACTGGCACTGGAAGCTTCAGATGCATTGGTACTCAGGTCTTGGAAATGAAACTTAACTTATGACCTTCTGACTCTCAGATGAGAAAACTAGCCACTCACCCACAGGTAATGTGTTTCCTAACCCTGTGGGGTTCATGATGTGGTTGGAGCTCCCCATTACTTATTCCTTTCATTCATAGGATGTAGGCATCACTGACAAATCTAGCATTTATCATTTGTCTCTAATTGCCCTGGAGAAGGTGATGGTGAATTGCCTTCTTGAACTGCTACAGTCAGTGGAGTGTAGGTACACCCATTGTGCTGCTGGGGTGGGATTTTGACTCAGCAACAGTGAAGGAATGGTGATATGCTTGCAAGCCAGGATGGTGTGTGTCTTGGAGGGGAACTTGCAAGTAGTGGTGTTCCTATATCTATGTGGTAGAGATTTCTGCCATGTTTCAGCTGCTGAATCCCAATAAGTGAATGACCCAATAAAACCAGTCAGAATGTATCATGCTAGAATAGTTAAAATCTTTGCAATCCCCTTGTTTTTTTGACCTCCTGATTACGTTTAAATTAATGTGCGAAAGCGGTTAGACCACCTGGACAGAATCATAGAAGCTATACTGTGTGGAAACAGGCCATTTGGCCCTACTGTCCACACTGACCCTCCAAAGAGTAACCCACTATTTCCCTACCACTCTGCGTTTACTCCTAACTAATGCACCTAACCCACACATCCCTGAATACTATGGGCAATTTTGGCATGGCCAATTCACCTCACCTGCACACCTTGGGTTTGTGGGAGGAACCCGGAGCACCCAGAGAAAACCCAGGATAGGACTCTCCAGTTTCTCAATGTCTGTTAAAATTAGACACTACCAGGGAGGTCCAGTGAAAATATTTTAATATTAACTGGTCCTCATGCAGTGAGATTGGCCAAGCTACCTAGCTAACCTTCCTCTCAACTTAAAGTCCCCGTTGCTGCTCATTTCTAATCCTGTTTGCCAGTTCCTTTTATTCAAGCTTATGTTTGCTTCATTTGTGCATCCCTCAGTTGAAAATTCACTCTGTACCAGCATGTCCCAAGTACAAGGACAACAGGAAATAGGAGCTGGAGTAGCCATTCGGCCCATCAAACCTGTGCTGCCATTTAACACGATCATAGCAGTTCTTGCGCTTCTGGTCAATTCTGGTCTGCCTCCCATTGGAACGATGTTGTGAAACTTGAAACGGTTCAGAAAGGATTTACAAGGATGTTGCCAGGGTTGGAGGATTTGAGCTATAGGGAGAGGCTGCATTGGCTGGGACTGTTTTTCTTGGAGCGTCAGAGGTTGAGGGGTGACATTATAGAGGTTTATAAAATCATGCGTGGCATGAATAAAGTAAATAGACAAGATATTTTCCCTGGGATGGGGGAGTCCAGAAGTTGAGGGCAAAGTATAGGGTGAGAGGGGGAAAATTTAAAAGGGACCTAAGGGGCAACTTTTTCACACAGAGGGTGGTACATGTATGGAATGAGCTGCCAGAGGAAGTGGTGGAGGCTGGTACAACTACAACATTTAAAAGGCACTTGGATGGGGATATGAATAGGAAGGGTTTACAGGTATATGGGTTAAGTGCTGGTAAATTGGATTAGATTAATTTAAGATATCTGATCAGCGTGGATTTGTTGGACTGAAGGGTCTATTCCATGCTGTACATCTCTATGATTCAATACTACTACTTGTCTTGTGGGGAGTTTGACTTGGAGTTTCCCTCTGGACCACTCAAGTGAGACATAGCCACTGGGGGCAATGTTTTAAATATTCTTGAGCAGACCTTGCATTGTAGGACAAGGCTGAGTTATCCCTTGGCTGGTGAATGGAGTGTAGGTGCACTGATCCTGAGTCAGTCTGCAGGCCAAAAATAGTCACTGAACTGGGTGGGGGGGGGAGGGGGGGGAGGTGGGGGATGCAGGACAAGTGTGATGCCTCCTAGGAATTGTTTTAGTTTTTTTGTTCCATTCTCTTGGTTTCCTGTGATGATTTATTCAGTAAATAGTACTCTGCAGGTGTGGAAAACAGTTTCTCTGTTTAGGACATCAACTCAAGTTAAAAAGAAACACATTTGAGGATTTAAGTTCAGCCATCAGCTCATTAATTACTAAAATTTAATTCAATATATGGATCCTTGAAATTCGGCCAGTGACTTAATGATTAGGTTGAGTCAATAATAAAATTAAATTTTGTCTGTAATGCTTTTAATTATTTAATGTTGCTAGTAACTTCATAACAATATTCATTTGAAACTAATTTGATTCTTAGCTTCATTTTCAAATTTATTTGGAATTGTGCATATACCGAATGTGATTTGCGATTTACAGTCCAAGCTGTTAAAGTGTATATGGCAACCTCCATTGTTCACATTGCAAAGCTGCATATTCCCACACCCAGAAGCTTCAAAACTCTTGCAAACCATGTTCCATGCACCTTAATATCTACATTTGCTTTTTTATTAATATCTATGTTTGATCCATTTTAATCTCTGTCCTCTGGCACTTCATTCCATTGACATGATTTATGTATTGTTCTTCATGCTCCTGTAGTGTAACTGTATTATAGATTTCACTCACGTAAAGCAAAGTGACCAATTATGTCTTATAAAAAGTGATGCTCACTTGGAGATGCTATTTATAGCTGTTGCAGGTTCACCCTCATTAGTTGTTCTGTATTGAGATAATAAATGAGGCAGTCGTAGCGCCATTGACTACAGAACAGAATTGGAATAATTCACAAATAGATCTGATATGGATGCCTCTCTGCTGAAAAGCCTGTGTGGTGTTACCAACCAGAGTAAATGGATTGTTTATAGTGTTAATGTAGTTCCATTTGATTTCATATCTTTACCATTGCCTGCTATTAATCTTTGTTTTGTCTACCTTTATTTGATCAGTGACTTGTCTGAACTCTATACTATTCTGCACACCTGCCTAGATGTTATCATAGAATTTGTTTCACAGTTTCCCCTGTTATCAATCCTCATTCCCACTCTGTGGGCTGAAGAATTACTGATGTGTCTGTCAAACTGCAGTACGTGCAGCAACACCTTAAATGAGTTGAGTATTTGGTGCGAGATGGCAGAATGTTTTGTTCAGGGCTGTTCCCAGTTTTTTCTTCTAGTTCCGCTGGCTGTTGGCCAGACAAGTGTCATAAAGTCCATTTTAATTCCATCACTATGGCTGTGTGCCTTCTGCCCAATCAGCACGATATGCATCTGGCCCTCTCTAGACCATGCTTACCTTGCTGTACTGTCAGGATTTACTAATGTTTGAAAATTTATGGAATGTGGACAGATGTGTGTTTAATGGGTACAGAGTAGAAGAAGCTTCACTGTATTAATATCCCTATGCTATACATGTCCCGGGAATGTTTGATGAGGACAGTGTAGAGGAAGCTTTACTCTGTATCTAACATATGTTGTAGTTGTCCTGGGAGCTGAAGTTGGATGCCCTGAATGAGAAATTATTTCTCCTGAATTAGTACAAAATTTACCAAAAAAATGCTCGTTACTTCATTAAATCTTTTGGGGAAAAACGAAAGCATACATTTCACTTAAGGATCCTGACAGTTTGTCAATAACTGAGATAGATTAGTTAAACTGCCAAGACTTTGATTAATCTCCTTGAATTCCTTAAACGCACTGGCTTGCTCTATCTTCAGTGAGGAGACTTATGATAAAGGGCATACTACCAATGCATACCAGATTAGATTGTTGCTGTCGCAGTGTTCATGCTGTTGTTGTGGTGCCCATGCTCAGGATGAATTATCTTCTCCCTTTCCCGTGTTTCTCAAAGGGTTGAACATCCTCTGCCTGATCCTTTGGCTTTCAAGGAGCTAAATGGTCACCTTTTGTTTCTTAGCTAAAATATTAAGTTAAGAGTAAGAGTTGAGGAATAGGTTTTGTTTTGTGGTAAATTTCCAGTGAATGCACTGGAACAGACAATCTAAATAGGCTGAAAGTGCAATGTAGATGTATTTTTGGAGAAAGATAGGCTTGAAGGATGTTTTGTGCAAATAGGAGAGGGGCCTGAATGAGATCTCTGAAAATAGAATGTTATCTAGATCTCACCTATTCATACAAGGTCATACAGGATGTGGAAATTCTTATTATACCTTCCACTGGATGCATGGATGACGAGCATTCAAAGTGCTTGTAACCTTTTGCTGATTGGAATTGTTACTCTGCTAGATCAGTATGTTTAAGGCTGGAAAGGAGGAAATTGGAGTGGTTTGGAAACCAAATAAGTCTTAATTCTGCAAAGCAATAAATGCCTTAAGCACCAGTTATGGTTAGCTTGAAGTTCTCTCTCTTCTGAGAGAGAAAGATCATTGGTTCAGTCCCCAATCCTGGGATGACACTTCAGTGGGAGTTGCAATGTTGGAAACGTGATTCTCAGACAGAACTTCAGATTCAGGTCCACATCTTGTCTGACTGACAGTGAGAATCTGCTAGACGTAAAGGAAGAGTGTTCTCTCCAGTGTCCTGACCAGCATGATGCTCCAAATCAATATTACCAAAATTGCAACACAAGAATGAAAGAAATTGGATGCTAGAAATCTGACATTGAAAAGCAAAGTATGTCAGTCAGTGTGGTGAACTACTTTTAAAGATGCTGTTTTCATGTAGGGAGCCATAACAGCCAATTGTTCTCAACAAACTCCCCAAATAGCAGATGAATAGCCAGGTGACACAACTTCTGTGGTCAGAGAAACAGAAAATGTCATAAATACTCAACAGATCAGACAGCTTCTGTGAAGAGAGAAACTGTGAAAGTTTCAAAATAATGACTGTTTAACAGGCTTGAAACATTAACTTTGTAGAATAAAAATTCACTGTTTGCTCTAGAACATCTGATAGTGAAATCTTTAAATCTAAATGCAAATTCCTTTTTTGTTCATACATAAGATCTGACAGTTCAAATGGTTTGCCATTTGCAAGCTACCCTCCAGCATCCTGACTTGGAATTATGTTGTCATTGACTAGCTGTTTCCCTCCTAGCACTGTGCATGTAAATATATTACATAGACTATAGCAGTTCTAGGAGATGGCTCGCCATCACCTTCTCAAGAACAACTGGGGACGGACAATAAATGCTGTCCTTGCCAATTACACTTACAACTTGTGAATGAATGAATAAATAAATGAATAAGGTTGGGTCTCTGTGTCCAACTGCTGCACAGTGAAAGTTTACCCTACAAAACAATCCTTTGTAAACAATAGACCACACGATGTAAACCATCTTGCACAACATCCTGTAATTATCTGGGCCCCATTTGTTTTGTCTTTGAATCATGACTTTGTGGCTGAATCCTGCAGTTTTATCTGCTCAGCGAGTTACCAGCCTTGTGACCTGCTGTCTCTTGTGACAAATTCAGCTTTTCTTCAGAAATTGGTCTGGTTTTAATGCACCCATCTGGCTCTGACTCCTTTTAACTATGAAGACTTAGACAGCAGGCAGTGTAGTTCACAAGTGGGCATGCGTGTTCTGGGATAGGTTCTTTTATATTAGATTAGATTACTTACAGTGTGGAAACAGGCCCTTCGGCCCAACAAGTCCACACCGCCCCGCCGAAACGCAACCCACCCATACCCCTACATCTACCCCTTACCTAACACTACGGGTAATTTAGATTAGATTAGATTAGATTACTTACAGTGTGGAAACAGGCCCTTCGGCCCAACAAGTCCACACCGCCCCGCCGAAGCGCAACCCACCCATACCCCTAACCTAACACTACGGGCAATTTAGCATGGCCAATTCACCTGACCTGCACATCTTTGGACTGTGGGAGGAAACCGGAGCACCCGGAGGAAACCCACGCAGACACGGGGAGAATGTGCAAACTCCACACAGTCAGTTGCCTGAGGCAGGAATTGAACCCAGGTCTCTGGCGCTGTGAGGCAGCAGTGCTAACCACTGTGCCACCGTGCCGCCCTAACTACGGGCAATTTAGCATGGCCAATTCACCTAACCTGCACATCTTTGGACTGTGGGAGGAAACCGGAGCACCCGGAGGAAACCCACGCAGACACGGGGAGAATGTGCAAACTCCACACAGTCAGTCGCCTGAGGTGGGAATTGAACCCGGGTCTCTGGCACTGTGAGGCAGCAGTGCTAACCACTGTGTCACCGTGTCGTGAGTTTGTGTTTCTGTGCATTTGGCATAGAAGGCACAGAGGTTAGCACGACAACTTTGCAGTGCACTCGACGGATGGTGGTGAAATTATGAGAAAATGAGGACTGCAGATACTGGAGATCAGAGCTGAAAAATGTGTTGCTGGAAAAGTGCAGCAGGTCAGGCAGCATCAAAGGAGCAGGAGAATCGACGTTTCGGGCATAAGCCCTTCTTCAGGAATGAGGAGGGTGTGCCAAGTAGGCTAAGATAAAAGGTAGGGAGGAGGGACTTGGGGGAGGGGCGTTGGGAATGCGATAGGTGGAAGGAGGTTAAGGTGAGGGCAATAGGCCGGAGAGGGGGTGGGGGCGGAGAGGTCGGGAAGAAGATTGCAGGTCAAGAAGGTTGTGCTGAGTCCGAGGGTTGGGACTGAGTTAAGGTGGGGGGAGGGGAAATGAGGAAGCTGGAGAAATCTGCATTCATCCCTTGTGGTTAGAGGGTTCCTAGGCGGAAGATGAGGCACGCTTCCTCCAGGCGTCGTGTTGCCATGGTCTGGCGATTGAGGAGGCCAAGGACCTGCATGTCCTTGGTGGAGTGGGAGGGGCAGTTAAAGCGTTCCGCCACGTGGCGGTTGGGTTGGTTGGTGCGGGTGTCCCAGAGGTGTTCTCTGAAATGTTCCGCAAGTAGGCGGCCTGTCTCCCCAATGTAGAGGAGACCACATCGGGTGCAGCGGATGCATTAAATGATGTGTGTAGAGGTGCAGGTGAATTTGTGACAGATATGGAAGGATCCCTTGGGGCCTTGGAGGGAAGTGAGGGGGGAGGTGTGAGCGCAAGTTTTGCATTTCTTGCGGTTGCAGGGGAAGGTGCCGGGAGTGGAGGTTGGGTTTGTGGGGGGTGTGGACCTGACGAGGGAGTCACGGAGGGAGTGGTCTTTCCGGAACGGTGATAGAGGAGGGGAGGGAAACATATCCTTGGTGCTGGGGTCTGTCTGGAGGTGGCGGAAATGACGAATGATGATACGATGTAGCTGGAGGTTGGTGGAGTGGTAAGTGAGGACCAGTGGGGTTCTGTCCTGGTGGCGATTGGAGGGGCGGGGTTCAAGGGCGGAGGAGCGGGAAGTGGAGGAGATGCGGTGGAGAGCATCGTCAACCATGTCTGAGTGGAAATTACCGACTTTGAAGAAGGAGGCCATCTGGGTTGTTCGATATTGGAATTGGTTCTTCCTCCAAGCGTTGGGTGGTAAGGGTTTGACACTGGAGGAGGTCTAGGACCTGCATGTCCTTGTTGGGGGAAGTGAGAGGGAGAGTTAAAGTGTTCAGCCACGGGCCAGTGCAGTTGGTTGGTGCATGTGTCCCAAAGATATTTTCTGAAACGATCCGCAAGTTGGCGTACTGTCTCCCTGATGTAAAGGAGACCATATCAGGTGCAATGGATACAGTAGATGACGTGTGTGGAGGTGCAGGTAAATTTCTGTCGGATGTGGAAGGATCCTTTTGGGGCCTTGGACCGAGGTGAGGGGGGAGGTGTAGTCACAGATTTTTTACTTCTTGCAGTGGCAGTGGAAGGTGCCGGGAATGGGGTGTGAGCTGGTAGGGGCATGGATCTGACAAGGGAGTCGCGGAGGGAATGGGCTCTCCGAAATGCTGATAGGGGTGGGGAGGGAAACATATCTCTGTTCGTACATGATGGAAGTGGCGGAGGATGATGCGATGTACACGGAGGTTGGTGGGGTGGAAGGTGAGGACTGGAGGAGGGGGCGGGATTCTGTCCTTGTTGCATTGGGAGGGGTGGATTTCAAGGGTGGAAGAGCGGGAAATGGAGGGTATTGTCGACCACGTGGGAGGGGAAATCGCAGTCTTTGAAGAATGAGGCCGTCTGGGATTTTCTGTGGTGGAATTGGTCATCTTGGGAATAGATACGGCAGAGGCAGAGGAGTTGGGAGTCAGGAATTGCATTTTTACAGGAGGCAGGATGGGAGGAAGTGTAGTTGAGGTAGCTGTGGAAGTCCGTGGGTTTGTAGTCGATGCCCGTGCTTAGTCGGTCGCCGGAGATGGCAATGGAGAGGTACAGGAAGGGGAGGGAGGTGTCAGAGATAGTCCAGGTGAATTTGAGGTCTGGGTGAAAGATATTAGTGAAGTTGATGAACTGTTCAACCTCTTTGTGGGAGCACGAGGTAGTGCCGATACAGTCATCGATGTATTGGGGGAAAAGGTGGGGCATGGTGGCGGTGTAGCTGTGGAAGATTTCTACTAGTAGTGGAGTGCTGTGTGTAGGAGTGTGCAGGACACTATTGATGATTGTACCTTTGCTGGTCAAAGCAGATAGTTTTAGTAAATGAGGTTGAAAACCAATGGTGAAATAGTGCTGAATTTTGATGTTCAAGACATATTTATAAGTATGGAACAGAAAGCTTAGTACATGTATCTGTGGTTAATTCTTAAAGATTGCACACTTCCCTCTTTTGTTCTTGATCCCATCAACTTGTCAGCTGTAACTCAGTGAGTAGCACTATCTTGCCCCTAGTTAGAAGATTGTGGCTTTATTTCCCACTCCATGTTTTAAAAGGAAATCCAAACTTAAACTCCTAGTTCAGTACAGAGGAAATGCTGCATTGTTAGAGGTACTATTTTCAGATGAGATGTTACAGTGCAATTCAATCTGACCTCTCAGATGGATATAAATGATCCAATAGCACTATTTTGATTTCCCTTGTGGCCCAGCCAATATTTATCCCTTGACTAACATCACAGAACTGGATTATTGAGCTGTTACTGGATTCCTGTTTATGGGAGCTCGCTACATTCAAACTGACTGCTACATTTTCCTGTATGACAGCAGTGACTGTATTTCAAAAGTCCTTCATTAGTTGTAAAGTTCTTTGGGACATCTTGTGGTGAACGGTGCTATATAAATGCAACTCTGGCCTTTGCTGATTTTGAGTTCCCTGTTATGTTTTTCACTATACCCAGTATTGTTCTGTTTCCCTTTACTCCTCGCCACCTTTTCTCTCATTTTCTCCTGTCCACTGTCCAAAACCCCTTGGACTTAATGAAGTACTCTAAAAATATGGTTGTTGTTGTAATGCAGAAGTGATCTTGCATTGCTCAATGAGGAATCTTGTATGTATGCTGTAAATATTATTTTCCTGTTTCTTTTAATTATAATGCCAAGAATCACTGGAGTCTTTTCATGAGCCTGTCACCAGAATAGCATAGAAGATTATACAGTGTACGACTTCATAATCTAAAAGCAAAAATAATCCCATTTGAGAATTTATTTTTTAAATACCACCACAGAACTATTTTATATTTATGAATATTTATTGCAGTGTTTATACAATTGAAAACTTTGGCATTTTCTGTTTCAGAGCGATTATCAACCATTTTAACCCTAAAATAGAATCATATGCAGCAGTTAATCATATCTCTCAACTCTCAGAAGATCAGGTAAGTATTGCTGGCATTTTTATATACTTTTGACTCAGTTTGTATTCATGCTTTGACGTTTGCGGCAGTTTGGTTTCATCAGTCCACAATTCACCAGTTTCTGAGCCAAACAACTCTTCAGCCAAGGTAAAATTAGAATCGCCACAGTCCCAGCAGACCATAGAGCTTGCTCTCTCGTTAGAGAGAGATGACTGGTGGTGGTTTAACTTGAGCGTCACCCACCTCAGGCAATGTACAGGGACCTTCATGGTGACCTCAGCTGGTGCAGGAATTGACCCCACATTCTTGGCATCAATCTGCATCACAAATCAGCAATCCAGCCAACTGAGCAAAGCAACACTGAAAATACAGTAACTTTTCTTTATTATTTATTCAGTGTCTGAGGAATCACGAATGTTATCCTCACCCAAAATCCACGTGCACACACCTTAAGGAATTGTTTTCCCCGGGTACAACAGAGTGTTACAAGGGGACATAAATTTAAGGTGAAGGGTGGAAGGTATAGGGGAGATGTCAGGGGTGGGTTCTTTAACCAGAGAGTGGTGGGGGCATGGAATGCGCTGCCCGTGGGAGTGGTAGAGTCAGAATCATTGGCGACCTTTAAGCGGCATTTGGATAGGTACATGGATGGGAGCTTAATCTAGGTTAGAAGTTCAGCACAACATCGTGGGCCGAAGGGCCTGTTCTGTGCTGTATTGTTCTATGTTCTATGTTCTACGTTAATAGCAAATGAAAAACGACCATCCCTGTCCTCTGCCATTCCTCCCTCTCCTTTCTCCTCTGTATCCCTTATCCATCCCTCCAACTTCCTTTCCCTCCTCCCAGCAACACAGATGTGGCAAGGACAGCTGCAAGAGCCAAAAAGCTTCAATGGGTAATGCATCAAATGCTGTTTTCTATCCATTTCAAATCTTATTACCATTTGCAGTTTTTTAAAAGTTTAAAGGGAACAGCATGGATTGAAATGCTAGCTGCCTCTTGATGTTCATATCATTTGTTTTTCCTCGTGACTGAAATAGACAGAGCAATCCTTTCGCTTCAAAGAATTTCCATGCCATATGACTCTGACTCTATAAAAGCTGCTTCCATTTCATCTCTGAGTAAATAGGCATTCAGTGTTTCAGACAGGAAGGTTTAAAAGGACATCCTTTAAAAGTCACAGTTGGAGTTTTATTGCAAGCTTCAGTTCTGGCCTTTGTCGGTGAACATGTAAACCTTTTCCATTTTTATCTTGTTTCAGCTACTAACTGTGCAAAGGTTAAATCAGGGCAAGTGGTTTGCTCTTGCTCGGATTGGCAGTGTTGATCGCCCCTGGGACATTTCAAGTCCAGCAGCAAACTGCAGTGACTGTATTTCAAAAGTCCTTCATTAGTTGTAAAGTTCTTTGGGACATCTTGTGGTGAACGGTGCTATATAAATGAAGAAATTTGTGAGAAGTCGCACTTTGTCATAAAATGTGTCCACTTTTTAGCATTTGAGATTCTTTTGTGGTCTTTGTTGAATATTCT